>NC_089804.1:56177453-56249953 GCF_029633855.1 Hoplias malabaricus
CACCTTCACAAGTGTGTTGTGGGAACTTGAGCTTGGTGCTGTGTGTGTGACATTAGTCCTCCACCCTACAGCCCCCTACAGAAGTGTGTTTTATTTTCAGGGAGTTGAAAAGTGAATCTCTAGCTCTAATAAATGTATAGGGTTTAAGGCGATTCCATAGAAGCCACTAAATTGAAGGTTTGTTTTGTGTTTCAGCCGCCGCCGGCTCAGTCCATGGTGCAGGCTCTGGAGTTACTCTACGCTCTCGGAGGTAAGAGGAGTCTGGACTCTCAGCCTTACTGAACAGGTTGGACATTTTCTGTGTGACTCTGATGATATTCAGCAACACAAACAGTGGTGAGGTCAGGTCCTGGATAGAGCGCCATCCCTCCAGAGAACACAGTTCCACCGCTCCACAGCCTCCTCAGCGCTTAACACAGGGTGTGGTGACCTTTTTTCCTGGTCAGTGCTGTTCTATGGAGGTCTATACAAGCTGTGTATCCACAATAGGGCTGGACGATACGGGCAGAATTTATATCACGATATATATCTTAATTTTGGTCGATACGATATAATTCCGATATCGATACGAACAGTAAAAACACAATATTTGTGAGTGTTAGTATTGTCACGATACCAAACTATGACCTTCGATAAGATACTTGCCTAAATATCTCGATACGATACTGCAGCGATACCATCGCAAAAACCTAAAACATCAGGAGAACTAATATACTTTCTCTACAAGCTCAGGAATGAATTGTTAAATGTGACGCCACACGTGACGTTTCGCCATTTCTGGGTCCATTCGCGCCTTCGGTCCCGTGTCGAACATTCATAAGACGCCTTTACTGTTTAAATAAAGCTGAATGCCTCGATCAATTATGTGATGTCAGTTCAGGAGTTCAGCTCCGTCTCTGGAGCAGACGAGCCACGTCGAGGAGAGAGAGCTGCGTCTCCCGCTCGCGGTCAGTCCTGGTGTTCTAACGAGTCGTGCTACCAGCGATTAAAAGTAGCTAAGGTTTGCACAGAAAGTCACGGGTGCTAGTCAGGTTTCTTGTTTTTTAAATGACTCGCTCTGTGGTCTGAAACGTCCTTTACATCATGCCGATATCTAACCTTTAAAAGGTTTTTCCCACTTGCACGCCTTTAACAAACATGGTTCTTGATGGAAGCATAAGTGGTTTTTCTGTGGCAACGTTCAAAGAACCCTTTGTAGTGTTATTTTTAAGTGTGTGGAGAGTCTGAGTACAGGTGAGTGGAGCTTTGTCTTTATCAATAGCTACATTTATTGATCTGCAAAAAATGAAACAACGAATATCAGAATTTCAAAATTAAAAACGGGCAACAAATGAAATTAGAAATAGCCGAATATGGCGCTTCTGGTTATACACACACACTTTCAGTACATGTTACATGTGTTACAGTCATTTTATTTGTACTCCAAATTCCTGAGATGACTGTTAACTATGGATATTATCACCAGGGGAGCCACTGGTCTGCTGGCACTAACACAGACCCAGCTCCCTGGACTCTGAGGAACTCTGAAACTCAGAAAGGGACTCCCTCTTTAAAGAATCTCCAACCTGGAGGAGCAGAGTGGCAGTGCTGTTAAGCGAGGAGACAATCCTTGTACCCTGGGGAACTGCAGCGCACAATCTTGGGAACCTTATACTCACTAGAGATGGGATACAAACCAGGTCCGCTCTGCATCATGGACTGATGCTGTTCCAGCTGAGCAGACTCGCTTCACGATCCCCAGCGAACTCAGTTCAGACCCTTCAGGATGGAGTTTCCTTCGCCGGGGTAGTCCTCAAAGTCCGGGGGTCTAGGTCTGTGGTAGTACAAGCAAATCAGTAGCTCCCCAATGATGCAACATAGTGTCAACCGATAAAAGTTATCAGTGAATAATAATAACCGGTAAGTGTTGGGTTGGTTGAGGTCTGGATCAGTATGGGCGTCTGACGGAGCCGATGGGGGTCCGAATGGCCGAGTTCCCCCTCAGCCCTATGTTCGCGAAGATGCTTCTGGAGTCGGGAAACTTCGGCTGCTCCAAGGAGATCGTCACCATCGCAGCGATGATGCAGATCCAGAACATCTTTGTGGTGCCGTCGGATCAGAAGAAAACGGCCGTAAGTTTTCTTATCCCTCTCTTGGTTCCGTTACATACTTAGAGTCGAGTTTACGGACAAAATATAGTTCCTCCAGGACGCAGTGCTACGTTCACAACAGCAGATGAGAAATACAGTAAATATAGATTGTCTTCTGGTGCTTTTCCACTGCAAGGTTCCTAATGCACTCTACTCAGCTTTTTCAGGTGAATCAGGTCCTGGTTCTGGAAGCGGGTTCTTGTTTAGTGGCTGTTCTCTCGTGGTTCAGAGCGAGTCGAGTAGGGACTAAACCGTGGCGTGTAAACCTTGCAGAGCGCTGATTGTCCAGAGAGAGTCGTCACTCTATGCCACGCAACGCAGACGACCAGCACCAACTCTCCATTTGTAAAATCTCCAGCTGCAGCAGAGATCACGTTTGTTTTTATCCGACTCACGACGGCAGCTCGTAAAATTACGCCGTGGTCTTTTGAAGAGGTTCAAACGCTCCTTGGATCGGTGGCCGACGAAAGAATCCAGCGAGAGCTGGACGCTGCAACAAGGAAGGAACAAACTCTACTGATCTGTCTGAACTGATGACGGAGCTGTGTTCAGTCCCAAACAACAACAACACGCCGATACACCATGAGTAAACACCGCTTAACATTACCGCCGCCGTTGTGGTTTCCAAAGCCCACTGTTCCTGTTAGAGACAGGGATTGAGACATCATTGATACATTTCAGAGGTCAAACTCTGGTGATGGGAAAGCAACGAGGGACCATGTCTCAAAAAGCGTGTAGAGACGATTAGGTGCCGTGCAGTGGAAAAGGGCCATTAGTTGATAGGTCCTCTTCAAGCCTTGTATTTTTAAGCCCCAAAAGTGCTTTATCTTCCTTTGTGTCACCTCAGTCTTCACCAGTGTGTAGCTTCTCTCTGGACGAGAGCGAGTGACAGTGCACTACACCCAACAATGTGCCGCCCTGAAGTTAACACACATCATACAAAACAAGTGCCTGGAAACAGGTGTTTACATCTTTGTTTGTTCAAATTAAAGGTTTGTACGTAGAGCAGTTACTGTATGTGTGTGTGTGTTGTTAAACGCCAGGCCCGAGAGCACAGGAAGTTTGCTGTGGCTGAGGGAGACCACCTGACCATGCTGAACGTCTACGAGGCTTTTGTGAAGGTAATAAGAGTAGATAATGATCCTTTATTTATCCCCCGAAAAGTACAGTGTTACAGTAGTGAAGGTGGTGTATAAAAGAGAAAAATTGAGCTTAAATATTAAACTGCAGAGTTGTTGGGTATGTTTCACCAATCAGACACAACACTATGGCCACCTCCTGGTTTCAGCTCTGCCCAGCACCCACATCATACCTGCTCCGTGGGGGTCCATTGGGGGACTTGCTTCACGAACAGGGTGAAAGGGGGGCACTGGAGCTGAGAGTAGACGCCTGGAAGTTGAGCAGCTGTGTCCAGTCTAAAGCCCTGCGTGGAGTGTGTTTACAGTAAATGTTTGTTGGTGTTTTGTGTCCTGCAGCATCAGAAGAGTTCCCAGTGGTGTCAGGAGCACTTTCTGAATTATAAAGGCCTGGTCCGAGCCACGACGGTCCGAGAGCAGCTGCGCCGGCTCCTCAACAAGTTTAAAGTGCCACGGACGTCCAGCGAAGGTCAGTGGACTTTGAGGACTCACCTCAGTGGTAGTCTGATCATGTTAATTCTGTCTGGAAGCAGATTTTGCCTTGCATCGGATAAAATAGTAGTTTGGGCCCTGCTGCGCACCGTATTTAGCCTCTGAACGTGTTTCTCAATAGGTACCCCCCAATAAGCATTTTCAGACTTTGGATTCACGATTTTAACGGCAGCTGCAGGTATATAGCATTACTTTTATATTCTTTTTGCTTGTGGTCATTTGACAAATCAATATAATTCGGGAACCAGAAACTCACTCGTCCTCTAGTTTTTCATTGCTGTCTGGATGCAAGAGTGTGGGAGGAAACCAGAGCACCCGGAGGAAACCCATGCAGACACAGAGAGAACACACCACACTCCTCACAGACAGTCACCCGGAGGAAACCCATGCAGACACAGAGAGAACACACCACACTCCTCACAGACAGTCACCTGGAGGAAACCCACGCAGAAACAGGGAGAACACACCACACTCCTCACAGACAGTCACCCGGAGGAAACCCACGCAGACACGGGGAGAACACACCACACTCCTCACAGACAGTCACCCGGAGGAAACCCACGCAGACACGGGGAGAACACACCACACTCCTCACAGACAGTCACCCGGAGGAAACCCACGCAGACACGGGGAGAACACACCACACTCCTCACAGACAGTCACCCGGAGGAAACCCACGCAGACACGGGGAGAACACACCACACTCCTCACAGACAGTCACCCGGAGGAAACCCACGCAGACACGGGGAGAACACACCACACTCCTCACAGACAGTCACCCGGAGGAAACCCACGCAGACAAGGGGAGAACACACTACACTCCTCACAGACAGTCACCCGGAGGAAACCCACGCAGACACGGGGAGAACACACCACACTCCTCACAGACAGTCACCCGGAGGAAACCCACGCAGACACGGGGAGAACACACCACACTCCTCACAGACAGTCACCCGGAGGAAACCCACGCAGACACAGAGAGAACACACCACACTCCTCACAGACAGTCACCCGGAGGAAACCCACGCAGACACGGGGAGAACACACCACACTCCTTTCTTTTTCTCTCTGAATACTCCTTAAATGTAAACCTGCTCGCAAACTTCAGATAAATACATCTTGACAAACAGAATGCAGCACAACCCCTGTAACAAAATGTTCTTCTGCACATCATTTTCACCGGAGATGGCATCGACTTGCCAAACATCGTTATGTAGTGTAAAATTGACATAGTATAATAAAAGTCACTTATTACAGTGTTTATCTGGAGCCCACCAACCCACAAACTGTGAAACAAGACCCCCCCACAATCAATTTTCAGTGGACTGCCGAAGTCAGAAAACGGAGGATAAAACGAGCCGTTGTGACTCTGCTTTCTGACGTGAAGTACAGAGACTTCAGAATGGCCCCGCCCCCTCGTCTGTGTCTGTCCAGTCACAGCGCTGGACCCGTGTTTATGTGAGAGCGCAAAGACGAGGTTAAACGCAGCAAAACAGGCACAACGAGCGCGGAGAAATAAGAGCACTGAGTAAACGAGAGCGGAGAAGAAAGAGCACTGAGTAAACGAGAGCGGAGAAGAAAGAGAACAGAGTGAAAACAGCTAAAGAGCTTCTGCTCCTCGCTCCTCACTGCTGTGCGCTCGGGGTCGGGGTGAACAGCGAGCGGCTCATTATCATTTAAAGGAACAGGTGCTGAAAGCGGGCGTACTGAACAGGGGCTGTTTACACAGGGGGAGAACACTGCTGTGGGGCTTTGAACAAAAGCAGGTCACAGACGTTTCATTAAGAACCAGAACTGTGTTCCACTGTGAAGAAGGTGCTGGATTTTTTCCCCTAAAGTAATATAGTGTTTAAGTGTTAACAGAGGTGTAACTCTGATCTGGTTTTCTCGGTCCTGTGCAGGTGACCCCGATGTGATTCTCCGGTGTATCGTGTCTGGATTCTTTGCGAACGCAGCTCGTCTGCACCACTCTGGATCTTACAGGTGCTGCCTTATGTTCCTCTGAATCACCTTTACATTGTTAGCCATCATCACCTAATGCAGTTTGTCAGTGTTTTTACAAAAATGTACTCACTGTGTAGTTGTATGTACTTAGATATGCTTTACTCTTTTATATATCTACATATGTTCTGACCTCCACTGACGTTCGTTAATGGACCTGTATCTTGTTCCCTGTTGTCTTAGATCATTTAAAAAGTTTTAAAATTGTAAACAGCAGTAAAATGCTTAAAGTAATGTTTCTGATGACCCCTTTTTTTATTCTTAGGACTTTAAGGGACGACCGGGAGCTCCACATTCACCCCAACTCAGTGCTTTATGGAGAGAAGCCTCAGAAGTGGTACGTGAACCCGGTCTGATTTCGGATAATTGGCAGCAAACTGACCACGAGTTTTAAACGTTTTGATGAAGGATTGAAGTCAGTCAAATCAGGGCTCCATTTTAGTTTAAGGCGGCACATGTAAAGGTTTGTAAATTGTTTGAAATCGGTTTATTAATGGTTATTTATTGGTTTGTAAACACCTTAATAATCAGTTATAACACAAAAAAGTGAACCCACATCTATCTACAGTTAAACCTCAGATCTCGCTGAAATACAGCCAGATTAGGGTGTCTCAGTAGGCAGCGTATTTAAGGTGTCTAAGAACTGGGAGAGCCGACATTTTGCAGTGATATTGCGGTCCTGGGGTTAATGTGGAATCAGAGAGACCTCAGAAATGAAACTGCACTGTCGACTCCTTCACGTTCCAGATGTTAACACTCAAACAAGTGTGAACACCTCCCGGGTCTTCACTATGTCATCAGAGCAGTCCTAATGTATCGGTTTTATTACAGGGTGGTCTTCAACGAGGTGGTCCAGACCTCCAAGTACTTCATGCGGGACGTGACGGCGGTGGAGTCGGCCTGGCTGGTGGAGCTGGCTCCTCACTTCTACAAACAGGCCAAGGTAACGTCCACAAACACACGGAGAACACGGAGATGACTTCCTGAGGTCCATCTTTTCATTTCAGCCTTTCTTTTCCCTCCTCAGCACGGCTCTCTGGGCAGTAAACGGAGCAGGGTCTTCTGAGCTGACCTCCTCCTCCTCCACGCTGCCCCCTACAGGCAGGCGTCCTCCAACACCTGAAAACCCTACAGTGCACTCTGTCTCCTGTTCTTGTGTACATAGTTGTATTATAAATATTTATTTCTTCATGTTCAGATTAGTACCAGCACACGACGATGGACATAGAGCAGGCTTCTGTCCTCTGGACGTTAGTGAGGGTCAGGAGCTTCTGTTGTTTTTGGACCGCATGCTGTTTATTTCGTATCCTGCATGGCTTCCTAGCGCCAGAAATGTGCGAGGGACGGAGATGATGTTCACACACACTGAGGTGTTTTTGTTCAGAGAAGGATAGACTCCTGTTGGAAAGAGGTCAAGCCCACGGCAAAACGTTTGAGTTTTATCAGGTTTAAAGATACGTTTTAAAGCTTTAATTGTGTAACGTAAAATTGTTTAAACATTCTCCCGCTCTTTTGCTGTTTTATGGTAACAGTCGTGTCGTATTAAATATGACGACTGTCATTTTATTCAACACAAAATAATCGAATAATTCATTATTTATGTACTTTGTGTTTTAATGTTCTTTAAATCTGTAAATGATCTCAACCTGAACTCGCACGTGTTTTTTGGATACAATACTGTAGCTTCTGAGTTCTGAGAACCAAAAAAACAGAATCCATAACCAATCAGTGTCATTTAGTAATTGAGAAACTCATTAATATTCAGAGTTATTTCTGTATTTAATCGACTATTTTGAGTGTAATATTCTTAAAGACTCCATCTCCGCTTTCATTTTTTCGTTTTTTCTCAGTTGCGCTTCCCTCGGTCTCGCTTTCGCCTCCAGGAGGTTCTCGCTTTTGGCGAGGGTCGGGATCTAGAGTGTCATTGGCTGCTGAAGTTAAGTCCCGCCCACTCTGCACACCCCGCTACGTCAGCGAGAGCGAGAGAACTGTCGGACAAGTAGTACTTGAGGTGGCCTACAGGGGGTGTCTGTACGCGCTGGGCCATGTTCCTCCTCCAAGCGTGTTGAGCTCCAGTGACGTGTAACTGATTTGTAAACAGAATGTTTCTTTCTTTATATAATCGTCTATTTTAAGTTTAATATTCTTGAAGAATATTATTCTTGAAGCGGTCTCGCTTTCGCCTCCAGAAGTTTCTAGACAGTCATTGGCTGCTAAAGTTAAGCCCCGCCCACCGAACCAATTCTGCACATCCTAACCCTGATTGGAAATTGACTCTCAGCATCTGAGGAACTGTGCGTTACTAAAAGACATAATCGTTAAAAATAGTTTACCTGTGTTTGGGGGTTGGTCTTTTTCCAGTTAGGGTCAGACTGCCGCGCTCTCGCTGACGTAGTGGGGCGTGCCGAATCAGCTGGGTGGGCGGGGCTTACCTTAAGCAACCAATGACTGTCTAGATCCCGCCCCCCTGTCAAAAGTCAAAAGCGAGAATCTTCTGGAGGCGAAAGCGAGACCAAGAGAAGCGCAAGTGAGAAAAGGCCGAATGAAAACGAAAACGGATTTTTCAAGAATATTACACTCAAAATAGAGGATGATATACAGAAACATACTGTTTACAAACCTGTGTTTATAACTCTGAATATTAATGACAGTTTTCTCAATTACAAAATGACATTTATTGGTTATGGATTCTGTTTGTTGGTTCTCAGAACTTTAGAACCTCTTCTGACCCCCTGAGAACTCAACAAACCCATCACAGTCTTCTGCAGCTGTTTCCTGAAGGAGCTCAGAACCAACGCAGCGCCCAATAAACCCTTCACTCTTTACAGCAATTTCCATAAAATGACAAAATGGTGGGAACCTGTTTGAATTACATTTATACATTGCACAATGAAATTGTAAATCTTTTTTGTACATGTTTTGTTCAGCAGTCTGTGTTTAATAAAGGGCCAGGTGTCTACGAGATGTAAACGCTGGGCTCTAACCAGGCTCACCGTGTTCCTGATGAGTTTGTTCTCCAGACCCCTGTCCTTTAAAAACACCAGCTGCTCATTCCTTTAGAAAGACCCTAGTGGGGAGTCATTTCCCTCCCTGTGATCTCCTCCTGTTCCCTGACGTTTCTGCAGTGTTCCACTCCTCAGTAGCTGTTGCTAATCTCGTTAGCGTTTTGCTGGTTTGGGCTTGTCCTGCTGGTGTCTACATGCGTTTGATTTTAGATCGGGATCGTTTTGCATGAGCCCAGAAATGACCACTCGACCGACTACTGAAATCCCCCCCCAGTCAAATACTGTGTAGATGAAATTTAGTGGCCTTTCTCACCATTTAGTGCCAAATCTAGCTCAATATTACGTGATATTCCATGGTTTTGCGTTATATAAAGTGTGTGAAGTTAGCTTAGTTAGCTGTGAAACCCAAAGGGAAGTGCCATTTTTACTCCAGTGCCTAAAAATGAGCCTTCGTTACAGTGTGGTAGTTACGGCACTGACTCCTCCAGGTAGAACAACAGCCTCAAACTCCTCGGACGTCTCGTCATCGCTCATGTGTCGTTGAGAGTGTAGCATTGGGGTCACTGCTTCACTGAATGTGGCAGGTTTTGTTCTAGTGTTGTTTCAGTGAAAAGGTGTCAAAGTCACACTCTTGGGAACAGAAAGCATCTTCAATGTAGCTGCTGCAGGTGTAATTCCTCATTAAAAGAAAAGAGAAAAAGTGGAAATTGAAGGGCACCAGACAAATTTCCGACTCTCGATTCTAACCCCATTGCATCAGTACGCAGTGTTAGTTTTGTCCAGGGACTCTTACTGGTGCATAGTGTGTTTACCCTGGACTGCAGCGTTGAAGCGTTGTACATTCACTGACCACACAGGGGCACTGTGTACTTCTACACTTACAGACTGTAGTCCATATGTGGCTCTGCATACTTTGTTACGCCCTTCCCCCCTGTTCCACAGCGCTCAGGACCCCCCACAGAGCAGGTGTGATGTGGTGGTGGATCATTCTCAGCGCTGCAGTGACACTGACGTGATGGTGGTGTGTTAGTGTGTGTTGTGCTGGTGTAGAGTGGATCAGACACAGCAGTGCTGCTGGAGTTTTTAAACCCCTGAGAACAGTCCGCCGACCAAAAACATCCAGCCGACAGCGTCCTGTGTCACTGATGAAGGACTAGAGGACGAGCGACACACACTGTGCAGCGACAGATGAGCTACTGTCTCTGACTCTACATCTACAAGGTGGACCAACGAGGGAGGAGTGTCTCACAGAGTGGACAGAGAGTGGACACAGGGTTTAAAAACTCCAGCAGCACTGCTGTGTCTGATCCACTCTACACCAGCACTTGCTCTGTGGAGGTCCTGAGCGCTGAAGAGCCGTGTGTGATGAGGATAAGGAAGTACGCGGAGCAAAAGGTGGACTGTGAACTATGTTTAAGATGCTTTCTTTTACGCGTAACTCATTCACAGTGTTGAACATTCCTCTGCTTCCACCATTCCATTAAACCCAGGTCGTTTTCCAACGGGAAACAAGCACAATCTCCACATCCGCTCTGGTTTCAGTGAAGTCCCTGCTGGGACGCTGTAGCTGACCTCTGCATGGTGATCTACGTTATTATACTCCGGCTAAACACGGACAGTATTAACCTCCAGTAGTCCATAGATGAGCCAGTTAGTTCAGGTTCCGGAGGTTCCCGCTCGGAACCGGTCTGAGCCTGTTTGCATGGCCAGTGAAACCCTTTTAACACTGTGAGACCCTCTGCTAGTGCTCCCTGACTGTAGTGAAACCTTGGGGAATCATTAATACGCTCTTAAAAAAGAGGGTCCTTTAAGGGGCTTTAGCAATGAACCATGATTCCTAAAAACACTTAGAAAAGATGGTCCTGTGAGGGTTCTTTAGTAAAGAAAATGGTCCTGTATAGAACCCTGAACTCTTGAAGGACGTTTTGCATGATTAAAGGGTTCTTCAGGCTGATGGAGAACGTGCTATAGAGGGTTCTAAACAGCACCAAAAAGGGTTCCTCTGTTGCTACGATGTTAAGCTTGTTACAACAGAGGAACTTTTTTTTTGGTGCCGTACAGAACCCTCTGTAGCATGTTCTCCATCAGCCTGAAGAACCCATTAATCATGTTCAGGGTTCTATATAGAACCATTTTCGTCGATAAAGAACCCTTGTAGAACCATCGTTTTTAAGACCGAAGCATGTGTGTGGAGGAGACGGTCTCTGGACTCATGGAGAATGTGGTGTGTATGGTTCTTTTTAGCAGCTCTTTTGAAAATGGCTGAACGTAGCACCAACGCCACGACATCGTAACATTAGTGGAGCCTTATACAACACAGCGGTTCTACACGGAACCATTTCATCTGCTAAAGAACCTTTGAAGAACCCCTTTTTAAAAAAGTAATGTAGAGAATAATGTACCCACTTTAGACTTTCCTCCAGATTTCTGTTGAACTGTGTAAACGCTAACCTCCGCAGACAATAAACCTGCACAGTCAGCCTTCTCTAAACCTGTGTGTGTGTGTGTGTTTATTCTTGCTGTTGAGAGTCAGGGGGTTTACGTCTTTATACGAAGCCCTCCAGTGTGAAACTGTGCGGTTTACAGCTGAGGGGAAAGCAGTCGCTTTGTGGATCAGAGTTCTCCAAGTCTCAGGATGTGGAGCACATCTGATAGATACATACTTTATTACTTTTTACTTTCTTTTCTCTTACTTTATTCTTTTTTTCATTTTCTCTTCTTTTTCTTTTTTCTTTCTTTTTCCCAGAGGGAAGTTCAAAAGCATCCAGT
Source organism: Hoplias malabaricus (assembly GCF_029633855.1). Lineage (NCBI taxonomy): Eukaryota > Metazoa > Chordata > Actinopteri > Characiformes > Erythrinidae > Hoplias > Hoplias malabaricus. The sequence continues at coordinate 56,188,986 of NC_089804.1, forward strand.
ACCTGTTCCACATAGAAGAGTAAGATATAAAATAAAATAAATAGCAAGTATAAATATAAAATAAAATGGAAACAGAAAAAGTGTCATGGAGGTAGTGGAATTAAACGGTGTGTCCAGTGTATCCGATGTAAACGGTGTAAATGGTGTATCCATTGTTAAACGGTGTATCCGGTGTCTCAGCTGTAAACATTGTATCCAGTGTTAAACGGTGTATCCGGTGTCTCCGCTGTAAACGGTGTAAATGGTGTATCCAGTGTTAAACGGTGTATCCGGTGTCTCCGCTGTAAACGGTGTATCCGCTGTAAATGGCGTATCCGGTTTATCCAGTGTAAACGGTGTATCTAGTGTTAAACGGTGTAACCGGTGTATCTGGTGTAAACGGTGTATCCGCTGTAAACGGTGTATCTGGTGTATCCAGTGTAAATGGTGTAAATGTTGTATCCAGTATAAACGGTGTATCCGATGTAAATGGTGTATCCAGTGTTAAACGGTGTATCCGGTTTATCTGCTGTAAATGGTGTATCTGCTGTAAATGGTGTATCCGCTGTAAATGGTGTAGCCAGTGTAAACGGTGTATCCGGTTTATCTGCTGTAAATGGTGTATCTGCTGTAAATGGTGTATCCGCTGTAAATGGTGTAGCCAGTGTAAACGGTGTATCCGGTGTAGCTTGTGTATCCAGTGTTAAACGGTGTAAATGGTGTATCCAGTTAGGGCGGCAACTAATGATTATTTTGATAATCGATTAATCTGTCGATTATTTTTTCGATTAATCGATTATTAATCGGACAAAAAGGAAGACAAGACAAATGTGGTTTCCTGTCTGTTACTAACATATTCAGGACACCATCAGTGAGAACAGCTGCTTGCTGTGGTGTGTAGATCTTCAAAACATAGTCAGCAATGATGGGCTGTTTTTATCTGAGGTGAGAGAGAAAGTGTAGATATGAACATACACCTTTTTTAAGTTTATAACTACTGATCTAAAATGCAGACAACAATGCAGGCAAACTGAAATGACATAAATGGATATTGGGTGATGCCATGTGCTGAGAATAAAAGGGAAACACATATGATCACATATGGTTAAGATATTTAAGATTTTAGAGAACTAATGTTATAATTGTATAAGGAACACAACCTGCCATTATTAAAAATTAGTGTTTACATGAAGAATTAACCCAACCGTTACATTAATTTTATATTTATCAATATTTAACACAGTGTATGTAATGTAATACACACTTATAATGTAATACACACTTGGCTGTGATACTCAAACACTAACACGCAATGCCAGTCAGAAAAGACCTTGAAAAAGGCTTTAAATATATTATTTAAAAAAATATATTTTCTTTTTTTTTTTACTCTGAATGTAACTGCCGCCACATTTAATGTGGAACGGAAAACTCGCTAAATACAAGAGTGATATAGATTTACTAAAAATGAGACATCTTGTTTAAACGTGTTAATCAGTGTTAAACGGTGTAAATGGTGTATCCCGAGTGATGGGACGAGGGGATGCCCGATTGACCGGTCACTGTTCTGGACCATGGCAGTGAAGAGGAACGGAGCCACAACGATCTCCATCTACCCTTCAATCTACACCCTTCCAGCCCCAGTGGTCAGGAGCGTGGGGTAATGACCAAACGAACCCCATCATGGACACAAAGAGTTTTCCCTGCTGAGCTGTTAAGGATGTATTCTGGACTCCTCCTTCTGGAGGTATCCCAGGCCATTGGACCCATTGGAAGGAGACCCTGGCAGTAGACCCCCACCCCCCAAAAATAAATAAGGTACAGCAGAGGTACATTACTGTCACTAAAGCTACAAACAGTGGAGTGTATCTTTAAAGGTACAGCAGTGGTACATTGCTGTCACTAAAGCTACAAACAGTGGAGTGTATCTTTAAAGGTGCAGCAGTGGTACATTGCTGTCACTAAAGCTACAAACAGTGGAGTGTATCTTTAAAGCTACAAACAGTGGAGTGTATCTTTAAAGGTGCAGCAGTGGTACATTACTGTCACTAAAGCTACAAACAGTGGAGTGTATCTTTAAAGGTACAGCAGTGGTACATTACTGTCACTAAAGCTACAAACAGTGGAGTGTATCTTTAAAGGTGCAGCAGTGGTACATTACTGTCACTAAAGCTACAAACAGTGGAGTGTATCTTTAAAGCTACAAACAGTGGAGTGTATCTTTAAAGGTGCAGCAGTGGTACATTACTGTCACTAAAGCTACAAACAGTGGAGTGTATCTTTAAAGCTACAAACAGTGGAGTGTATCTTTAAAGGTACAAACAGTGGAGTGTATCTTTAAAGGTGCAGCAGTGGTACATTACTGTCACTAAAGCTACAAACAGTGGAGTGTATCTTTAAAGGTACAGCAGAGGTACATTACTGTCACTAAAGCTACAAACAGTGGAGTGTATCTTTAAAGGTGCAGCAGTGGTACATTGCTGTCACTAAAGCTACAAATAGTGGAGTGTATCTTTAAAGCTACAAACAGTGGAGTGTATCTTTAAAGCTACAAACAGTGGAGTGTATCTTTAAAGGTGCAGCAGTGGTACATTACTGTCACTAAAGCTACAAACAGTGGAGTGTATCTTTAAAGGTGCAGCAGTGGTACATTACTGTCACTAAAGCTACAAACAGTGGAGTGTATCTTTAAAGCTACAAACAGTGGAGTGTATCTTTAAAGCTACAAACAGTGGAGTGTATCTTTAAAGGTGCAGCAGTGGTACATTACTGTCACTAAAGCTACAAACAGTGGAGTGTATCTTTAAAGGTGCAGCAGTGGTACATTACTGTCTCTAAAGCTACAAACAGTGGAGTGTATCTTTAAAGGTACAGCAGTGGTACATTACTGTCTCTAAAGCTACAAACAGTGGAGTGTATCTTTAAAGGTACAGCAGTGGTACATTACTGTCACTAAAGCTACAAACAGTGGAGTGTATCTTTAAAGGTGCAGCAGTGGTACATTACTGTCTCTAAAGCTACAAACAGTGGAGTGTATCTTTAAAGGTACAGCAGTGGTACATTACTGTCACTAAAGCTACAAACAGTGGAGTGTATCTTTAAAGGTGCAGCAGTGGTACATTACTGTCTCTAAAGCTACAAACAGTGGAGTGTATCTTTAAAGGTACAGCAGTGGTACATTACTGTCACTAAAGCTACAAACAGTGGAGTGTATCTTTAAAGGTGCAGCAGTGGTACATTACTGTCTCTAAAGCTACAAACAGTGGAGTGTATCTTTAAAGGTGCAGCAGTGGTACATTACTGTCTCTAAAGCTACAAACAGTGGAGTGTATCTTTAAAGGTACAGCAGTGGTACATTACTGTCACTAAAGCTACAAACAGTGGAGTGTATCTTTAAAGGTGCAGCAGTGGTACATTACTGTCTCTAAAGCTACAAACAGTGGAGTGTATCTTTAAAGGTGCAGCAGTGGTACATTACTGTCACTAAAGCTACAAACAGTGGAGTGTATCTTTAAAGGTGCAGCAGTGGTACATTACTGTCACTAAAGCTACAAACAGTGGAGTGTATCTTTAAAGGTACAGCAGTGGTACATTACTGTCACTAAAGCTACAAACAGTGGAGTGTATCTTTAAAGGTGCAGCAGTGGTACATTACTGTCTCTAAAGCTACAAACAGTGGAGTGTATCTTTAAAGGTGCAGCAGTGGTACATTACTGTCACTAAAGCTACAAACAGTGGAGTGTATCTTTAAAGGTGCAGCAGTGGTACATTACTGTCACTAAAGCTACAAACAGTGGAGTGTATCTTTAAAGGTGCAGCAGCGGTACATTACTGTCACTAAAGCTACAAACAGTGGAGTGTATCTTTAAAGGTGCAGCAGTGGTACATTACTGTCACTAAAGCTACAAACAGTGGAGTGTATCTTTAAAGGTACAGCAGTGGTACATTACTGTCTCTAAAGCTACAAACAGTGGAGTGTATCTTTAAAGGTACAGCAGTGGTGTTAGAGTCCAGTTGTGTCTCTAAAGGTTCAGTACATTCTCTTCTCCAGAAGGAGAGGGGGATCTCTGTAATCTTTCATTATACAACTGTGGAGAATAAAAGAACACAAAAGTCCTGGAGATGAAACTGTGCATATGAAATCAACACAGTATTAAAATCTACTAATAGAATACAATGGGGTACGATTATACAAAGGTGTAAATACAGTTAGACGGTGAAATGTATTTTGTAAATTCTAAACCTCACCACTAGGGGTCGGTATAGGATTGTGTTTGTTTCTGGACCCTGGTGCAGGAGGTTTTTACTGTGAAGGGATCTCCTCCTCATGTAAAACAATCATCTGTATATTGTCATTTGTGAACCCATTTGTTAAGTGTTATTAATGTGTTATAACTGTCATAACCCTAACAGCTGATAGAAAAATGCGTCCTGAAAAGTGTCTATAAATGAAACGTATTATTATTATTATAATTATTATTGGTCTAAACCATTAAACCGGCTCTGAATCAGCATTAAACCAGGTCTAAACCATTAAACCAGCTTTGACTCGGCATTAAACCAGGTCTAAACCATTAAACCAGCTCTGAATCGGCATTAGACCAGGTCTAAACCATTAAACCGGCCCTGAATCGGCGTTAGACCAGGTCTAAACCATTAAACCAGCTTTGAGTCGGCATTAGACCAGGTCTAAACCATTAAACCAGCTTTGAGTCGGCATTAGACCAGGTCTAAACCATTAAACCGGCTCTGAATCGGCATTAGACCAGGTCTAAACCATTAAACCTGCTTTGAGTCGGCATTAAAGCAGGTCTAAACCATTAAACCTGCTCTGAATCGGCGTTAGACCAGGTCTAAACCATTAAACCTGCTCTGAATCGGCGTTAGACCAGGTCTAAACCATTAAACCTGCTCTGAATCGGCGTTAGACCAGGTCTAAACCATTAAACCGGCTCTGAATTGGCGTTAGACCAGGTCTAAACCATTAAACTGACTCTGAATCAGTATTAGACTCTGAATTAGTTTCAGCAGAGCCCAGCCCTCCTCTCAGTTTAAAGGTGTGTTATAGTCACTGATAAAGCGATGGCCCCCTGTGTGTGTGGAGTAACAGCTGCTGCTGATCTGTGGACTCAGATGTGTGTAATAACTGATAGCGGCCGGAAGTCATGCGACGGTCAGGTGCTGTTTTTCTGGTGGAACTCGGCCGAGGAGGTTGTGAAGACCAGCTTAAGTGGCTTTTTTCAGGCTCATCGCTCTGGTGCGGGGTGAATCTTTAACCCCTCTTCAGGAGTCATGTGCGGTCTGTCATCACTCCTGTTCAAAGTTTAGGAACCCTTCAGAGACAAACAGGTCCGGCTTTTGCTTTCAGGGCAGAACAGGAGGGTCAGGAGTGTGTTGTTGTGTGTGTGTGTGTGTGTGTGTGTGTGTGTGTGTGTGTGTGTGTGTGTGGTTTGTTCAGATCTGATCTCCTTCAACATAATAATGTATAAAATAAAGGATGTATTTGTATCTTTATATGAATTGGAAATGTAAATGCAGCTGTATAATTAATTAATTAAGGGGTGGAGTATGGTGTCAAAACAGGTTCTAAAGTTCTGAGAACCAAAAAACAGAATCAATAACCAATCAGTGTCATTTAGTAATTGAGAAACTCATTAAAACTTAGAATTATTTCGGTATTTAATCGACTATTTTGAGTGTAATATTCTTAAAGACTCCGTCTCCGCTTTCATTCGTTTTTTCTCAGTTGCGCTTCCCTCGGTCTCGCTTTCGCCTCCAGGAGGTTCTCGCTTTTGGACGCGGGTTGGGATCTAGAGTGTCATTGGCTGCTGAAGTTAAGTCCCGCCCACCCAGCCCGTTCTGCACACCCCGCTACGTCAGCGAGAGCGAGAGAACTTTCGGACATGTAGTACTTGAGGTGGTCTACAGGGGGTGTCTACACACACTGGGCCATGTTCCTCCTCCAAGCGTGTTGAGCTCCAGTGACGTGTCACACGTTTAAACGTAATGACCGCGTCCTGTGGGTGTAACTGTGTGTCTCAGACCCTCGCGTAGTCGAACGTAGCCGTGACTCCTGCGCTTCATTTCCGTGAGTGTGGAGGAGAAACGGGCTGGGAATCCGAAGAGCCGGGACGCGGCAGCAGCGCGTGAGGGTGGGAGACGCTCGCTCTGGGAGGAATTTTTAACCTGTGTAAGTGTGTGCGCGTATTCAGTGCTTCGTGGGGACTCATCTCCATGGCCTCCAACTTCGCATTAACTTACCTAGGTCCTTCTCTTAGTGTCACCCCTGGACTGAGAACAGTCCACCGACCAAAAACACCCAGCCGACAGCGTCCTGTGTCACTGATGAAGGACTAGAGGACGAGCGACACACACTGTGCAGCGACAGATGAGCTACTGTCTCTGACTCTACATCTACAAGGTGGACCAACGAGGGAGGAGTGTCTCACAGAGTGGACAGAGAGTGGACACAGGGTTTAAAAACTCCAGCAGCACTGCTGTGTCTGATCCACTCTACACCAGCACCACACACACTCACACACCACCACCACGTCAGTGTCTGCTGCTCTGTGGGGGTTCTGAGCGCTGAGGAACAGGGGGAAATGGGGCAAAGAAAGTGGTGGACTACTAAGTGCTGGAGCGCCCCTCACTGCGCCCTTCTCTGGTGGCAGTAAACGGTGGTCGCCCCACAAGGCCAGGAAAACCGAGCCTTGTGTGAGAGTGTGGAAGTGTGTGGAGGGGATGTAATCAGTCGTCGGAGCTCCCGGGCGGCGGCGTCCCGGTGACAAATTGAAAGTGTCTCAGTCTGGTTTATTGCCCTGATCGGGTCAAACGAAAAATATTGGAGGTCCGAGCGGCCCGCCGCAGACAAATGGACTGATCATGTCTTATTGAGAAACAATTCCTAAAAGGTGGTCTGGAGCGGGAGTGAGGGAAGCGGCGGTGCCGTGACCCTTCTCCTCCGCCACTGGAATCGAATGAATAGAGAGAGAGAGAGAGAGAGAGGTTTCTGATGGCACCGATCCACCGCTCCGACACTCCATTTGTTATGAACTCGGGGGTCCTGATGAAGTGTGGGGAGAGGGGCTCCTTTTGTATTTATTTATTTATTTCTCTCTCTCTCTCTCTCTCTCTCTCTCCCCCTCTCTCTCTCCTGGGCGAGCTACAAGGCCGGCCTTCAGGCTCCTGCTCCTCAAATGGATGGAGAGAGGCGATTGAATTTTACACTCTCCTGCCTATGATTAATACCCACAGGGCTGGGGGCGACATGGGGTGGTGGGGGTGGTGTGGCGGAGTGAAAAGAAATAGAGCAGGGGCTTTCGGTTTGTAATGAAGTCGCCACAAGGTGGTGATCAAGATCCACGGTTCTTTTAAATGGCTCCCTTTGAAAGGGGACTTACACGAACGCGTCGGTCCTGAAGAGTCACTCAGAACGTCTAAGGCCAGGAGCCCCCCGTCCCCCAAACCCACCCCCCTCCTCAGAGCCGCTGCCTTCTTCAGGGTGAAGCCTCTCCACACAAAGGATGATGTGTTTCAGCTTGAAGCAGGTCACTGTCGTATCGTTTAATAATCATTTCAGCGTTTTCTTTGTCTCTCTTTGGTTATTTTCTGAACCCACAAAGTTCTTTACGCTCTTGGGGACGGACAGGCGGAGGACGTGTCAACATGGACGATGCAAAGGCTGGTTCGAGAGGGAGGGGCCGAGTCGGTTTGGTGAAGATGGAGATGGTCAGGAGGCCAGAAGTGACCACAGAGGCAGATAAACATCTGCTGGACACTGGGGTTCTCTTCTCGAGAACTTGTCCTGGAGTCTTTAATGACCTCAGGACCTCGGTTGTACATCTCAGTTGAAGGAGGGCGCTATTTGTTCAGTGCACTGTCCCACGCACTGCACTCAGGCGTTGGGATCCCCTTCCCTTTGAGGAGGAGGTCTCCCATTAGAGTCCTGACCCAGAGCAGCTGGGCTTCAGAGGATCTGTCAGTTCCGATGTTCAGGCGGAAGGCACCATGGCACAACGGGGTTCGGGGTTCCTGGGTGGGATCCTCTCCTCGGGTCACTGTCTGGGAGGAGTGTGGGGTGTTTTCCCAGTGTCTTTATGGGTTTCCTCCAGGGGGTCCTCCCACAGACCAAACACACACGTTGATGTGTGACACTGTCCACGGGGTGTGTGTGTGTGAGTGACTCTCCATGGGTGTGAGTGAATGACTGGGGCATTTGAACACACACACACACACACACACACACACACACACACACAATCTTGTATATGTAAAATGTGGGGACATTACAAACTACCAGCTTAACCCTATACGTGCCCTAACCTTAAAACATGTCTCCACTTTAAAATGTAATAATTACTTTGTGGGGACCTGCCGGTTGTAGCCAAGTCCCCATAATGTGTGATATATTCCAGGTGGTGTGTGTGTGTGCTAATTAACTGTGGATTTTGAGGGAGGAGAAGGCACAGCAATGGGGATCCAAAGGAAGACCTTCTGGTCACAAGCCCACTTCTCTAAGCTTTAATTCATTTTTAAATCTCGTGTTTTGTGATGTCACAAAACTCACATTTACACGATATGTCTCAACTTATGTAGACACCCTTTAACATCCGTGAATTCATCTAAGCACAGCGTACACAACGCCTATAGCACCAGAGGAAATAGGATGATCTGGAGCAGCTGCACATGATTTTAAGTTCACCGTGGCCAATGCCATGGCACTGTGGAGCACCGTTTTGTAGCTTTTTGAAAGAGTTGGAGAACTGGTAGACTATGCCTTTAAAGGGACCCCCCCTCCCCTCTGCTGCTGTGTAGATGTTAATAGAAAATCTCCCCCTCTCCTCCTCTCTCTTCACGCTTTGTTTCTCTGGACGCTGCTGTGGTGGAGCGGGCAGTAAATGTCAGTTTATCACTTAACCCTCTGTAAAAGGGTTGAAGGGTCTAATAAAACCGCAGTGAGGCGGGCATTACCCCGCCCCGGAGCTGGTGTTTACGGCCCAGGTTTAGACACTCGGCACCTCCACTGTGTGGCCACAGGTTTGTGGACGCCTGGTCTCAGGGGCTGAGGCCGGACGATGAGTTGTGGGACGCAAATGGCACAATTCATGCCAAGGCTAAACTGGACAGTGCTCCATCTGTACAGAGAACACAGAGCGACGGCTGCACACAGAGCTGCAGGGTTTACACCCCTCTAGCCCACTCTTAGCATTGGGAATGGTGAACTGAAGCTCATGTGCAACTGCTCCACAGTGTCCCAGGTACTACTCGTGAAGTGCTTTAATAATTCATAAAAAATGCCATGCATGTGTTTATAGTGTCATATAGACATATTATGTATGCTGTTATAAATGTTTATGAAATCTTATAAATGTGTTATGTACAGTTTTACAGACATGTTTATAAAGTCTATTAAACATTCTATGATTTTAGTTTTATAGACATGTTATAGATGTTTTATAATCTTATGAACATATTATAAATGTCTTTAAACCATCTTCTAGTGTGTCATGGACATGGCTAAAGTGTTTTATAAACATGTTATAAGTGTATTTATAGGGTCTTTTCAACAAATGTGTTTATAGATAGTTATAGACATCTTATGAATGTGTCTATAGACATGTTATAAAAGTGTATTTATAGCGTATAAAAGTTTATTTAAATAGGTATGTCACAAATGTATTCATAGTGTTACAGACCTGTTATAAATATATTTATAGAGACTAATAGACTCATTTTATTTATAATATGTTATAAACAGATGGATTTATAGTCTTATAGACGCATGTATATTCATACAGACAATGTGTTCATGGAGTGTTATAGGCATGTTATAAATGCATTGAGTCTTATACACATCATGAATGATTTTATAAAATCTTGAAATGTGTTTATAAGGTTTCATAGACATGTTATAAATGTGTTAGTAGATTCTTATAGACGTGTTGTGAATGTGTTTATAGATTATTATAGATCCATTATAAATGTGTTGTTAGAGTCTTATAGATTTGTAGAAAGCATTAGTGGTTAGAAGAGTGAAATTTTCCATACATTTTGACACAGAGCTCCACAGTGAAGGGGTTTATTTTTATATTAGCATTCTTTTTATTTTTTCTTTTCTCTTCAAAGGACAGCTCTGACACTTTGGCACAGTCTCATATTTCACTCGTTTGACACTTAATAAATACCTGGGGCAGATCGGTGTGAATTTATTTAGCAAAGCAGAATTTCTCACACGGCCGTTTTGCACTGACAGCCGAGGGAACTCTCTGCAGAGCAAAGCTAATAAACAACACACACCACACACCCATCAGCCATAACATTACAGCCACCTGCTTAATACAGCGTAGGTCCCCCTTGTGCCCCGTCAAAGCATGGACTTTTCAAGATCTCTGAAGGGTCCTGTGGTGTCTGGCACCGAGGCGGTAGCAGCAGATGTTTTAAAGGTTGTAAGGTGTGAGGTGGGGCCTCTATGGATGTGACTTGGTTTTCCAGCTCTTCCCACAGACACTGGAATCAACAGAGCTAGGGAATGTGGAGGCGGAGTCAATACCTCAGACCATTCCTGAACAGCTGAGCATCACCCAGAGCATCACACCAACTCCACCAGCTCGCCTTCTTCCCCAGGTTAGTGGTGTGTGTTATACAAATCAGCCCATGAGTTTAAAAAACTCCAGCAGCCGCTGCTGTGTCTGATCCACTCTACACCAGCACAACACACACTAACACCACCACCACCACGTCAGTGTCACTGCAGCGCTGAGAATGATCCACCACCACATCACACCTGCCCTGTGGGGGGGCCTGAGCGCTGAGGAACATGGGGGAAAGGGGGGTAACAAAGTATGCAGAGCAACAGCTGGACTACAGTCTGTAATTGTATAAGTATAAAGTGCCAGTGGAGCTGAGAGAATGGACAGTGAGCGTACAAACAAGGGCCTATCCAGTATATCAGCTGACTGTGGACACACACACACACACACACACCAGCTCCGACTAAACCCCAGAGAAAGAATGTGTGATGTTCCTGGAGTTAAGAGACATTTCCTGTTGCGAAAGCGATATTCTCGTTACTCCCTACACTTCTGTGAAAAACTCACTTTCTTTTTCTCTCTGAGCTGCGGAACACTGCTGGCCTTAAAGCAGCTCTAGGTAGTTTTTTTTACCTTACAATGACAGCTTTAAAATGGTTATGACCCTTCACTGAGTTGTAGTAGGGAGAATAGATCCACTGTTGTTGTTCCTCTGGGATCAGCACCGCAGAAATGGTACTATGTAACTATTGGATGAGGGTAGGAGACCTCCACCTCTGGTTTCCTCCCACAGTCCAAATACACACGTTGGTAGGTGGATTGGCGACTCAAAAGTGTCCGTAGGTGTGAATGTGTGAGTGTGTGTTGCCCTGTGAAGGACTGGCGCCTCCTCCAGGGTGTATACCCGCCTTGCACCCAGTGATTCCAGGTAGACTCCGGACCCACCCGACCCTGAACTGGATAAGGGTTACAGACAATGAATGAATACATTTTAAGTTATTGCTTATAAAATCTAATAATAAATAACACAGCTAAGGCCTTTGAAATCTTTAAAAATACATGACGAATATTAGGCAAATTTTTATTTCGTTGACTGAAACTAGACTAAAATATTTTTAGATTTTGTCAGGAGCCTGAGGTCTGATTAAAGCTCCAGGACGTCCTCCAGGCCCAGAGCAGTGGCCCCTGTAACAGTGCTGCTCCGTGTGGTGTGTGTACAGTGGAGGATATATGGGAGAGATAACGGGAGGTAAAAACAGTGTCGGAGCGACGGGCCGGGGGCCGGGGGCCGAGGGGCAGAGGGAGAAATCGATAGGAAATCAGAGTTTCGGGAGGAGGCCTCGTTAATCAGGTGACACGGTTAAAGAGCGTTAAGGCACTAAAAGTGAGGAACATACGGGTGGTCCGGCGGGCGGTATTGATCACGGGCGAGTGGGCCGGCGGAAGGACGAAACAACTAATACAGTGAGACGTCTGAGAGAGAGAGGAACCGGCCTCGGATCGATCCGCTCCGCCATCAAGGCCAAAAACATCTTCACTGCCATTTCAGCCCTGATCTTCTGACCCCACACTCGTCTAGTCAGGACCTCGCTCTGTTTCTCTCTGTCTCTCTCTCTCTCTCTCTCTCTCTCTCTCTCTGTCTCTCTTTCTCACTCTCTCTCTCTCTCCTTCTCTTTCTCACTCTCTCTCTGTTTCTCTCTCTCTCTCTTTCTTTCTCTCTCCTTGTTTCTTTCTCTTTCTCACTCTCTCTTTCTCCCACTCTCTCTCTCTGTCTCTCTGTGTCTCTCTCTGTCTCTGTTTCTCTCTCTCTCTCTCTTTCTCTCTCTCTCTCTCTCTCTCTCTCGCTCTCATCCCAAACACACACTTGTCACAAAAACACACTGTGGAAGATATTAGACCCCTGGAGCATTAGTGGCCAGGTAATGTTGAGATGTTGGACCAGACCCACATGATCAAAGCAGCCTAACTGTAGCCATAGCAACGGTGCATGTGGCTCTGGTGCGAGACGTGCTGGGGTTAAGAGTGGTCAACCACCCAAAAACATCTGGACTAATGAGGGTCTAAAGGACTGTGTGGAGATACAGGAGAGTGGCCAGTGGTTTTTGCTTCGTTTTTCACGTTCCACTCGCTCTGTCATACTTTCGAACCCAGCTCTGTCCGTTGCTCCTCGTCTGAGTCACCAGGCTTGTGGTCAACTCTCACCAACAGTGATGAAACCCCTGGTCTCTCTCTGTGGCTGTGGCTCAGGGTCCACCGCTCTCCTGCTTTCATTTCTCTCATCAGCATTCGGAGCCACAGCTGGACTCCGTTTCCCAGCATCCTTCTCCCCAGACACTCGTCTGTCCTCTCGTCCTGGAAAGACAGCATCCTGCCTCTGTTCTCAGGAAAAGCAGGTGTCTGGGAGACTCCGAAAACAACACAACTCATCCCCAGCGTGAGCCACTGAACCTTTGAACTCTGGGTTTAGTATCAACCCTGAACTGTGGTAGGACTGAGACTCCAGGGCAGAGGACTGGGGCAGTGTAAGTTTAGTTGGTAACACTTTACAATAAGGGGACATTAATAAACAGCTTTAAAGGAACACTACATAATATTTTTACATCACAATTACAGCTTCAAAATCATTGTGATGCTCCACTGAGCTGTAAAAGTCAGATACGAGCCTCTGTCGTTGCTACTCCGGGACCAGCACAGCAGAAACTACACTATGTAGCTTGTGGAGGAGGGTAGAAAATGACCTCCCTCTCTCTCCCTCCCCATCGATTTTACCAGTGCTGTAAAAATGAACTACACTAGGGGGAGCCCAAGAGCGAAAAGTCTACCTTTAGTCTGTTAAATAAAAATTAGCTTAATTTGAACCATAAAAATTCTGAAATTCAACTCGAGCGACTCCCAGATGCTCATAGAATTGACTCGACTCCTCTTTACTAAGCACGTTTATCCAGGGTTATTACCAGATTCTGGTTCCATAGCCGTCCCACTGAGCAGCGCCTTCACAGTGAGAGAGAGGTGGAGTAAAGTCCAACTAAATGTAGATAATGAAGAGGAGTCGACTCCCAAAGAATCGATTCTTTAAGTGTCACCCTGACAGCATCAAACAGACTGAGCATTTTCCTGTTTATATTTCCTTGAGTTTTCCTGTTATCAAACCAGGAATCCGATAACAGGCCGTTTATCTGTCTTTCACGTTATTGTTTAGTTTTTATCATTTGATAAAAATTGCTAAACATTTCGTCATAGTTCTTGTCTTGAAATGTTTTTATATTTTCCTCTATTTCTCAAACCAGGTCGTCAACAAATAAACTCTGATCTGGAGTTCCGTCCTCACCTTGCGTCCCTGTCGGTGTGGTGTTCGGTGCGTTCTCCCGGTGTCCTCACCCAGCCCCTGGTGGTTGCTCCGGTCATTGCGCTCCTAATGCTGGTCCCAGTGAGGGTTGTGACAGGAAGGGCTTTCGGTGTAAAACCCATTCCAAACTGACTGTGGAAAAGATGATTTACCAGCAGTGGCACAACAACCGCAACCCCTCCAGTGCTCAATGACCAGATAATCATGGTTTGAAAGTGAGCCTCCCAAGTTTGGCATCATTGTAAATGTTGTTTTAATCAATACACCATCATTGCACTGTTGTGTTGCTTGGCAACAACAGCCTACTGTTAAGGAGATACACTATACAGTAGTGGGCGGCACGGTGGTGTTGGTGTGTTCTCCCCGTGTCTGTGTGGGTTTCCTCCGGGTGACTGTCTGTGAGGAGTGTTGTGTGTTCTCTCTGTGTCTGTGTGGGTTTCCTCCAGGTGACTGTCTGTGAGGAGTGTTGTGTGTTCTCCCCGTGTCTGCGTGGGTTTCCTCCGGGTGACTGTCTGTGAGGAGTGTTGTGTGTTCTCTCTGTGTCTGCGTGGGTTTCCTCCGGGTGACTGTCTGTGAGGAGTGTTGTGTGTTCTCCCTGTGTCTGTGTGGGTTTCCTCCGGGTGCTCTGGTTTCCTCTTACAGTCCAAAAACACATGTTGGTAGGTTGATTGGCGACTCAAAAGTGAGCGTAGGTGTGTGTGTGTGTGTGTTGCCCTGTGAAGGACTGGCGCCCCCTCCAGGGTGTATTCCTGCCTTGCGCCCAATGATTCCAGGTAGGCTTTGGACCCACCACGACACTGAATTGGATAAGGGTTACAGATAATGGATGGATGGATGGACTATACAGTAGTTTGCTAAACAGAAAGTGCAACCGCCTTCTAGGACTGATCCTCAAACATCATAGGGTCCCTGTGGATATCTCTGGAGAACTGAACGTGATGCTGCACTTTGTGATTTGTTTAACACTCGTGAGCTTTTATTTAACTGACACTGCGTGAGACTCCTTGATGCTCCTGTGATAAATGTAACCAGAGGGCTTCTGATTACTGTCACTGAAACCAATCTGCTGCTGTACCATTATGAACACCTTCTTATTATCAAACCTAGGCAGTAGTCCAGCTCATTCCTCTGGGCCTGAGCTCAGCTCAGATGGCCAGAGTCTCTATTGAAACCTGCTGTGTTCAGGGGAATCCTGCTTGTTTTTTTGAGGTTTCAGACAAAACCAGATTCAGACTGTTATGAGTGACAGGAACAAAGGCCAACATCTCTCATGGTGCGCCCAGGGCATGGGTGACCTGTGTTTGGGAGAAAGTACAGTTGATGTGGGGGTGTTTAGTGGGATGATTTTTCCAGGGAAGTCCATGGTTTTTTCAGCAAGACCGTCCGACCACAATATGGCTTTGTAGGCACACGGTTTGTGTCCGTCACTGACCGACCTGCGGTCCAGATCTGTCTACTATGGAGCATCATGAAGAGAAGAACTGAGGGAGAATAGGCAAAAGTGTCACTCACACAGCTTTAACAATTGGTTTCCTCAGTTCCCAAATGATTAAGCAGCGTCATTAAAAGAAAAGGTGATGTAAACCAGCATTAGAACTATAGAACTACACAGTGCTGAGTGGTCATTAAATAAACCTTCCTCAGATCCTCTGTCCACATCCTCACACTCACTCTCAGAAAAACAAGTCGTGTGTATGACACCAAGAGTGTTTCTTGGAAATGGTCTGGTGATGTTTGTGCGTTCGGTGCTGAGGAACACACGGCTGCCGCTTCCTGTGTAAGAGGAAGTGGCTTGGCACGGTTCCCGTGGAAGGGTGGACACTAAACACAGTGACTAAAATCAACTTGCACCACCAAGACACACCTTCGGTTTCCCAACAGTTCCTCTGCCTCATCTGTGTCGGGAACGACCGCAAAGAGAAGAGACCTTACACCGACCGGACAGAGCTGAGTCCGGCCCAAGTTTGACTTTAATCCTAATCCCAGAGTCTAACCCTAAACCTCTAATCTCCAGAAGATCAGGAGCAGGAACAGTGCCACAGGCCACACCCAGTCATAATCATCAACCGTGACTGATTACAACTAACAATATCTTGTCATAATTAACCTGTTATAACATGGCTTTAGAAATATCTAGTTGTTTATGGATTCATATCTGAGCCTTTATTAACATGGGCTCCACTTTAGAATAAATCATTATTAATCAGTTATTACACACAGATAGAAAGTGTAACAGTGACCTGGTGTTTGCCAAATAGTGAACCCACATCCATACAGTTAAACCTCAGATCTCGCCGAATGCTGACCTCACTGTGTCTCCTCCATCGGTCGACGTTAACCCCGTCAGCTCCAGAATGAACCCTTTAATGAATTAACCAGTGTTTACTGTAACGTGTGAAACGACTAAACCCACACTCTCAGGTCTGAGCTTGTTCTGTACCTCTGTGTTTCAGGGTCATAACAATATCTTAACATCATAACAATAGAGGAACCCTTTTTGGTGCCGTATCGAACCGTCTATAGCACATCCTCCATCGGTCTGAAAAACCCCTTCAAAATGTTCTTCAAGTGTTCAGGGTTCTATATAGAACCATTCATTCATTCATTGTCTGTAACCCTTATCCAATTCAGGGTCGCAGTGGGTCCAGAGCCTACCTGGAATTATTGGGCGTAAGGTGGGAACACACCCTGGAGGGGGTGCCAGTCCTTCACAGGGCAACACACACAACAACACACCAACATGTGTTTTTGGACTGTGGGAGGAAACCGGAGCACCCGGAGGAAACCCACGCAGACACAGGGAGAACACACCACACTCCTCACAGACAGTAACCCGGCGGAAACCCACGCAGACACAGAGAGAACACACCACACTCCTCACGCACAGTCACCTGGAGGAAACCCACACAGACACAGGGAGAACACACCACACTCCTCACAGACAGTCACCCGGAGGAAACCCACGCAGACACAGGGAGAACACACCACACGCCTCACAGACAGTCACCCGGAGGAAACCCACGCAGACACAGGGAGAACACACCACACTCCTCACAGACAGTCACCCGGAGGAAACCCACGCAGACACAGGGAGAACACACCACACTCCTCACAGACAGTCACCCGGAGGAAACCCACGCAGACACAGGGAGAACACACCACACTCCTCACAGACAGTCACCCGGAGCGGGAATCGAACCCACAAACTCCAGGCCCCTGGAGCTGTGTGACTGCGACTACATAGAACCATATGCTTAAATACTCATTGTTAAGTGTGCACCCGCCACCATAAGTTACATAGTGCAGTTTCTGGAGTAGTAATGACCGGGGTATTCGTAAGTGCCCTTAAGGGTCATTGCATTCATTTGGACATTCGGCCCGAGCTGAACGTCCCCTGAAACGTCTTCTAACTGTCCTCAGGAGCTGAGCGCGATGTAAACCTTCCTCTGACCGGACGTCATTGGCCTCGCCGCTGGTTTTTGCCCAAAATAAATAAATAATTAAAGCATGGCTGGAGCAATAAAAGCGCTGAGAGTACATTAGGGGAAACATTAGAAGGAGGGGATTAGTTAAAAAAAAAACCCGCCAGCGCCGAATCAAATTACACACACAGCGCTCGACTAAACACAAACCGCGGCCGGGCCGAGAGTGGCTGGACGTATCCACAGAGGAGCGGCGTGCGCAGATTGTTTTGGGGGCGACCCGCTCGGCCGCGTCGCGCTGGAGCAAGCACTATTGATTCCCACCTAATTTCCTAATTATTTTCCTATTGGATTTCGGATCTCATAATCGTCATCGGGACACATTAGAAGAAACCCAAAACCCGAGCAGCACTTTTTTCTGCCGCGCTCAACGTTTTCTTTGGTCAAAGTTGAAGAAAAAAAAAAAAAACCCCCAACAAAAACAGAGCTGTGAAATTACGGGTGGGTGCCGCTGCGCTCCCCAGCTGCTCACACGACCCTCCACTTTCCTTTTTTCCAAACGAAGAAACCCCTTCGAAAGCAAATGCAGTGCAAACTGCAGAGAGAGAGGGAGAGAGAGAGAGAGAGAGAAATGAAGATGTTGTGCTGACTACTTTGAGAATGCATCTGTTTAGCGCCGCACATTTTCTGCATGATCTCCTCACAGTTCCCGCAACTTAGCACGCCCTGTTTTGCTAACTTTGCTAACTTCGCTAACGTTATGGGGGAGGTGTGGTCTTCAGCTAAGAACCCCCCCCACCCCCCACCCCAGCCCCCACCCCTGCCTGGACACCCCGTCTAATTACTGAAATACTGAACTCAGACACTTTTAAGGTGCACCCATTGTTCACAGAGGCACACAGTGGCTTGGAAAATGCATGACACAATCAATGGAGTAGCTCTGGAGCAGCTGCACATGAGCCTAAGGTCACCATGCACAGCGCTCAGGGGGTGGGCTACAGATGTATAACAGCGATAGAGCTCCATGCAGGGCCTTTGGGATGAGTTGGACTGGTGTTTGTGATCCAGAACTAATCCTCCAATATTGGTGCTGATGTTTGTGGCTGCCATCAGGTCTCACAGCAATGTTTGTACGTTCAGAACATGGTTCTGAAGGCAGCGCTGCCTCTGAGGAAGGAGGAACAGTCACTGGCCTCAGGGTTTGCCTGCTATACACTCTTAAAAACTCCTAAACCTCAGCATTTAGTTTTATTGGATGGAGGGGAATGCAGCTGCCTCTGAGGAAACTGCAGATTGTTCTAATGCTCTGCTGCCTCTGAGGCAGACTGTGGAGAGGTCCTTTCCTGCCCGTTTGAGTTATGACTGCTGCCTCTGAAGGGACTGTAGACTAATGCTGTGCTTCCTTTGAGGCAGAGGCTTAGACAAAGTGGAACAGCACATGAATGCTGCCTCTGAGGAAACAGAGAACATTCTACAGCTGCCTCTGAGGCAGTGTATATATATTTTCACAATAATGTCAAATTTTATTTGACAAAAACGTATATTATTAAAGATACTGATAGCTGATACAGCTATGTCCTGTCTGTAGATGATGCGACTGACAGCTTTGACGTCTCCGGCGCTGCACAAAACTGTAAAAGAGACATATGAGAGAAGCTGGGAAATTGTCTGAGAATTTGGAGAATTCTGGGAACTTTTTGAGAATGAATTCAGAGAGTTTTTCTGACAGTTCCTGACAACGTAGAGAATTGATCGGAATTTCCGAGAATGTTTGAAGGGAGCTGTGGCCTGTGGCTCCTGCGTCTGACCCCGGCCCCGTCCACTCCTCAGGGACTCGGGGAGATCTCTGAGGGAGCTGCTGCAGGCCGTGGTTGGCGTTGAGGTCAGTGGATAAGGAGCGAGAGCGAGAGCTAGAGAGAGCAAGTGAGAGAGGGAGGGAGGGTCCCTCGGCGGTCCGGAGGAATCCTCGGCCCCCCGCCCGGTCGCCCGCGGTAACGGGGTCTTATTTAGCGGCCAGAGCCGCTGGTGTCGTCTGCGGGACATTTGTCTTTGTCTAATTACAGCGGCGGCTGCTCTCCGCGAGCTGGTGAGTAATGGAGCGGCCGGCCGAGTGGACCGGGCAGAGCCGTGATTTGTGGGCCAGCCACTCCGTCATTGGCTCTGGACCATTTGTCTTCCTGAGGCTGGAGGAGTGTGTGTGTGTGTGTGTGTGTGTGTGTGTGTGTGTGTGTGAGTGTGAGTGTGTGTGTGTGAGAGCGAGAGAGAGTGGTCCTGGCCAGAAAATGTTTTAGAATTACTTCCCATCTTCTCCCATTCTCCTCCCCTCGGCCAAGGCCCCGTCTCTTTTATCCTTTTCGCTTGTTGTTGGTTATTTTCGTCCTCTTTCTGACCGCTGACCGGCGGATGATGTAAGATCTGACAGGGTCCTTGATGGCTGTGTTTCTTTGGGACGCCTTTTCATCTCTGTCAGCCCCAGGCAAGGCCTCTCGCGTTGATTTGTCGATTCCGCGAGCGACGCGAAGGCTTTCAGGGACTACGCAGCCTCTGAGGATCTCTCACCGCTGTCCGTCAAATGCGGGACAAATCAATGAAAACACCATCGTCCATTCACGTCCACTGTCCTGCCCTTTTCTCTGTCTGTAGGCATCTGCACTTTAATGGGTTTCACTGCATCTCACTTTATATTAAATATCTCTAATAACTGTATAGCTACACATTAATAACACATGTAATAACAGTTTTACTACATGTAATAACAACAAATATTTCACACAATGAGTTTTATGAATTACACATAATGACAAAGTGAAATATCAGTAGTTATATTGTTATAACACGTTCTGTTCCTGTGTAATTGACAGTATACGTTGTCTGTGTAGTTACACTGTTATTACAAGTATTGTTTATGTTTATACATTTAAAGAAACATTGTTATTTAAAGTCTTCTGTTCGGCATGAGATATAAATATTAATTTATCATTTATTTTTACATCCTTACCTTTAAGTTTGCTATAATCGGATACGTGTCTGATCTAGGACCACATACCCGGAGAACAAAATGTGACACAGCCCTGAAAAGATCGGACATTAACCCTTAAGAGCCCAGACTCTCAGCATAAAGCAGAATTATGAGAAAAATAAAACCAAAGAAACAACATGGAACACTTTATTTTTTTCCCCACATTTCTTACCACTTTCTGTAATATTTTTGAGTCACTTAGACATTTTGTAACGTGTATTCCCACATTTTGTTCTTGAACTGGGATCAGAGTGCGTTGTATGTGACACAGGACAGGTCACTACAGCAGTCGAATGGTTAAAAAGGTTAGAACATGCCTTTTAGGAATAAAAATATTACTTTAAAATAAACCTCTGTCCTCACCAAGCACACGGTCGTTCTGTGAATGAGGTCACACACTCACACACTGTCATTTGACTGCATCCAGGACCTCGTGGTTTAAAACTGAAGAATAAAAGTGTGAACTTTCCACACCTTTATAAAGGGTTTGACACGGGTTCTTCAGGGTTAAGTCCAAAGTCAAATCAGATTTGTGTCACGTCAGTGTGAGTGTAGACTAAGATCATGCACAAGAGTGAATTTGGCCACGCCTCAGACCCAGAACTCATAACAACATATGGACCCTGAGAGAGCAGTGTGTCCCAGTGTCGAAATCAGTCCGACACCACCTTTAAAATCCCTCGTGGAAAACTCCGCTCAGGGGCCAAGACCTTGTAAGTCTGGTATTGATTTTCTGGACATTTTCTCTTCCGGCGCGCTGCTTTTCTCGTGAGTAAATAAACAGCGGATTTGTCACGATTTTGTCGGGGGTGGGGGATGGGGGGAGGGGGTGGTGGAGATGAGGCTGGGATGTAGCTGGGCCCCGGGTCACCTCAGGGTCAGGGATGATTCATGCTGCCATCTCTGGGCCATGGTTCTGCGCGGTTCTCTGTGGTTTTCCCGCTCCTGACCCCAGGCCCCAGGGCCTCGCTGGTGCTAAATCACCTCCCGTCAGCAGCTGGCAGAACAATACAGCGCCATCTTCCCCTGCCAGCCGCTGCCGAGTGTCCTCCTCTAGAGCTCCCTACGCTCGCCCTGACTCTGTCTAACTCCTCAGGACAGGGGTGTGGGGGGCGAACAGGGCGGGGCATGCCTTAAACTTCGAGGATAGAGGAATTACCCGGATCCTCACACATTCCCCACATGGTCCAAATCCAAATCAGATCTCAGTTGTTTGTGTTTGTAATCTCTCCCTCTCAGGGTCCAATCTGCAGGCCCTTAATGAGATCTAAGTGTCGGAACTGTAACAAGATCCACTCTGGGGATGTATAAGGAGATCTGATCTAGAGATCTGTTATGAAATCCCATTTTGAGATCGGATTTTGTGATCTGCTTTGAGGTCCCTAACAAGATCTGAGTTTTGGACACAATCAGGTTTGATTTGAAGATTAATAAGAGATCTGATATTGAGATCTGATTTTGAGATCCATGAAATAGATCAGATACTGACATCTACAATGAGATCTTATACTGATATGTGTAATGAAATCTGGTTTTAAAATGCATAATGAGATCTGATATTGAGATCCATAATTAAAACCTATATTGAAATCCGTTTTGAGATCGGATTTTGTGATCTGCAGTGAAATTCTTTTTTGAGGTTCCTGATGAGATCTGATTTTTGGACACAATTACGTCCGAGTGAAGGTTTGAAAAAAATCTTTGATATTAAGATCAATTATGAGATCTGATTTTGAGATCCAAAAAAGAAATGTGACATTGACATCTATATAATCAGGACTTACACAACGATTTGTATTGAGATCTGATTTTGAGATTGAAAATGAAATCTGATATTGAGGTCCATTTTGAGATTTATATTGAGATCTGACTTTGAGATCTATGATGAGACGTGATATAGAGATCCACAAGATCTGATAATGAGACCTGTAATGAGATCTGATATTGAGAACTATAACAAGATCTGATTTTAAGGTCCATAAATCTATCTGACATTGAGATCCATAATCAGATTGAGTTCTGTTCTCATTCTTTTCTGTTTTAATCGTTTCTTGTCACGTCTGTAGTTAATAAGCCTAGAGGTGAAGAGGTTAATTATCTGATGAGTGAGATCGGACGTGATGGACAATAGGAAACAGCCGGACGCTGTGGTCGGGCCTGAGCAGCCGCGTCCTGGTGGTGTTAATGTGTGTGAAGCGAATGTCCTGAGATTCAGCTCTATTCACTGTAACTCAGCGCTGCTTCCTTCGGCCGCTGAGTGAAGAGTGTGAGAGAACCTCACAGGCCCCTGTCCACCGCCGTGTGTGTGTCCGGTGTCCAGAACTATTCATGATGGTGCAACACAAACAGGACGGTTCACCTTAGACCTCTGTCCCCTTCAGGAATGTAGGAATCTGTCCCTCTCTCTTCCTCCTAGGCTGTTTTTCGGAGCAGGAGCTGAGGGTTTGATCTCTCAGTCAGGACTTTTTCCTTCTCACAACATTCCTGATGCCTCCTCAGATCCTCAGAACATCGATAAAAAGGGGTGTGTTATCTGGATCCATTATGGGATCTATAATGAGATTAAATCCTGAGATCCACTGGGAGGTCAAACCATGAGGTGAAGAAAGAGATCTAATCTAGAGATCCACAAGA
Source organism: Hoplias malabaricus (assembly GCF_029633855.1). NCBI lineage: Eukaryota > Metazoa > Chordata > Actinopteri > Characiformes > Erythrinidae > Hoplias > Hoplias malabaricus. Next base: position 56,211,912 of record NC_089804.1, read on the forward strand.
ACCTATAATGTTGAGATCCTCAAAGGGAACGAGATTTAACCTTGAGGTCCATGATGAAATCCAATCTAGAGATCCACAAGGAGATCAATCCATGAGGTCCAGAAAGAGATCTTATCTCGAGATCCACGAGGAGGTCAAACCATGAGGTGAAGAAAGTGATCTAATCTTGAGATCCACAAGAACATCTAATGTTGAGATTCTCAAAGAGAAGGAGATTTAACCTCGAGATCTATGATTGAATTCAATCTCAAGATCCACAAGGAGATCAAATGAGGAGATCTAACGGTGAGATCCACAAGGAGATCTAACGGTGATATCCACAAGGAGATCTAACGAGGAGATCTAACGGTGAGATCCACAAGGAGAGCTGATCTTCAGATCCAGAGGAATTTAAAATTTTGAAGTCCATAGGATGTTTTTTTAAATCTTGAGATCCACAATAAGATCCAATAGATCTACACTGAGATCCAGTATCAGGTTTTACAGTGAGACCTTACTTGAGGACGCCCCCTACGTGGGGCTCTGTGTGTGTCCTACGCTTTAACAACTTTGCTTTACAAAGAAGGAGGTTCACCTCTGACCCCTGTCACCTGCAGAACTGGACTCCATTCTCCTCAGGGTTTTGGGATTCGGCGGTGGGTCTGATCCGAGTCTGATCTACACTCGCGCCTCATGGGTGAAGAGCAGGGAATCAATAATCCCCAGCCCCGACAGCAGCAGCGTGCAGCCGCTCGTTATGACGATGTTGCGCGGATCACGTTACAGCAGCGAGCACAGGATCGAACCTGAGCTGCCAGGAGAGCTGATGAGGAGCATGAATCACCATTAGACAGAGTCTCTCTCTCTCTGTCTCTCTCTCTGTGTCTCTCTCTCTCTCTCTCTCTGTAATGGAGGAACATGCATGTATGCTACTTCCAATCATTGTCTTTACACAAAAACAATGCAATTCCATTCAAAACACCACAAGATCTCCAAAAGTTCTTTAATAGACGAGCAAGAACTGCACTGAGCACCCGTCCACTGGTGGCGCTGTTTCACTGAATCTACACAAACTCCGTGACCCTGAAGAAGGATGGCAGAGACAGTCCGGAACGGCATCTGATTCACTATGTTGTGCACTACTTTGGGGTTCTTTTCTGTGTTAGTGCCGGTAAACAGTGGGTTGCGGTGGATCCGGAGCCTACCCGGATTCACTGGGTGCAAAACAGGAACACGCCCTGGAGGGGGCGCCAGTCCTTCACAGGTCCCTGGAGCTGTGTGACTGAGACACTACCTGCTGCACCACCGCACCGCCAGCAATAAGTACTGTACAAACAATGTTCCCTAGCAGATAGCAAATCGAATACCCATAACACATTGCAATGATTGGTTAAAAACCCACATGAAGTAGTGTTCAGTTCCCTATAATAGTGCACTATATAGTGAGTGATGTAGGGAATAGTGAGCAGGGATAATGTTAGTTATAGTGTTACACAAACACAACGGCTGCTGTGTTTAATGTTTTGGGGCTTACAGTTAGGTTTAAGTTTAGGTTTAAGGTTAGGTTTAAGTTTAAGTTAAGGGTTTGGGGTTAGGTTTAAGTTTAAGTTTAGATTTAAGGTTAAGGTTAGGTTTAAGTTTAAGTTTAAGGTTTAGCGTTAGGTTTAGTGTTTAGTGTCATTTTTAAGTTTAGGTTTAAGGTTTTTTTAGTGGTAGGTTTAAGTTCAGAGTTAAGGGACGTTTAAAGACTGTAATTACACATTGCGTTGCCAGAAATGTTTGTGAACATCCACGATTATATTAAGTACAAATCCTGAGACTCTCCTTGGGACCAGGGGCAGTGCGTATGTTAAACCTCTGTACAACACATCGCCGCCTGTGGACAAAACCTTGTAACTACAAATAGTAACACACCATCAGAAGTGATAAAAGTAAATGAATTTATATTTTGTGTTGTTTCCATTGGTGAATTCATCAAGGAAACACTATAAATAATAGCCACTCATTTCAAATGATGTATAATTTTAAAATTAGTTCTTATTTCATCACTCACTGTCCACTGTTGTGTCCAAACAAAGAATGTAGAGCAGCAGAGGGACTGCGGTCTGTACATTTTCAACCACGCAGTGAGCCCGTAGCGCAGCAGGATATAAAGGAGGGGGCTTTTATTTTGGAGTGGTATTGTGTTGTCTCTTGGACAGAAGAACATCCTTCTCCTCGTGTTTACCATAGTTTAGTCACCACACGTTCTCAAAACAAACAGAAACAAAGGCTGTGTATTTGTAATAATCATATAACTATGTTATTACATGGTAATTGCTATGTAACTACATGTAAACAGCATCGCAAATCAACAACAACAACAACAACAACAACAACTGCAGACTTGGAAAGGTTAACCTCCACATGTTTCAGAGCAGGTCAGGAGCCTTTTGTGGCTTTGCTTGGGAATGGACCTCAATGCAATTTCAGCAGTGTTTCATCAGCCTGGTGGAGCTGTTTGTTGCTAATCTGATAAGGTCCTGTCTAACACACCCCCTCCTCCCCATTGGGGCCGGACAGGAGCCTGGATAACGGGCAGATGAGTTTCACTTAGCGCCAGCGTTTAAACCTGAGCAAGAAGAATATGGACCGCTGTGGCCAGAGAAAAAAAGAGCAAAGCCTTTCATGGACTTTAGACTTCAGCATGGGTTTCCATTAGTGACAGTCTCAGACTCACGGGCTTCTCACAGCGGCCACTGCTTTATTTACTGGTTGATCAACACCCTTCTGTCTGACGACAGACTCATTTGCAGAAACAAAGCCTCGTGTCCCCAAACTTTTGAAGGCAGATGGACCAATCAAAACGCTCCAGATGCACCTTAAAGTTGAGGAGTGTTAAGCTCAGTTCAAATCTAATGCTCATTTTTCCTCGCCTCTTTGAAGAGATTGAGTCTTGAGTCTTGGTTCTTCTCTGGTGTTTTCCCTCTCGAATCCGGGTTCCTCTTAGGTTTCACTGGGTCCTGTTCTCTTTTAGAGGTTCTTGCTCTTGTTCTGAGGGAGTACTTGGTTCCTCAGAGTCATTTTTCCACATGCTCTGGCGAGTTTCTCCCTTTGGTTTCTTTTGCTAGTCCTTCTTCATGCTGCAGGAGAGTTTTAACCGAGTCCTGGGTTCTCTCAGTGGTTCATCACTGTGTCCTAACAGAGGTTCTCCTTCTGCACCTTGGTTCCTCGTGTTGGATCTTCCACTTGCTCTGGGGGGTTGTTCTCTTTAGGGCCTTGTTTGCTCCTGGTGGTTCTTACACTTGCTCTAGAGGAGGTTCTCCGTTTGAGTCTTGGTTCCTCTGTTTGTTCTTCTTTCAGCTCTGGGGAAGAGTTACTTAAAGACCTGGTTCCTCTTGGCTGTTCTTGCTTTTGCTCTGGGGGAGTTTCTCCTTTTCAGACTTGGTTCTTCTTGAAGGAAGGTATTGGTTCTTGGAACATTTCCTGTTAGTCTTGTGTCCTCCCGGTGGTTCTCCAGAGGCTCTAGAGGATGTTCCTCTGAGGGTTTTTTAAAGACCTAGTTCCTCTGAAAGGTTCTTCCTCTTGCTCTTGGGGAGTTTCACCTTTTGAGACTTGGTTCTTCTTGAAGGGAGGTTCTCCTTTTGCGTATTGGTTCTTGGAACTTTGCCTGTGAGTCTTGTGTCCTCCCGGTGGTTCTCCAGAGGCTCTAGGGTTTTTAAAGACCTGGTTCCTCTGGGCGGTTCTTCCTCTTGCTCTCGAGGAGTTTTCCCTTTGAGCCTTGAACGGGGAGTTCTTGCTTGTGAATTTCAGAGGTTCTCCTTCTGGGTGGATCTTCCTCTTGCTCTGGGGGACCTTCTCAGTCTTTGTTCTTCTTTTTGTTTTAGTGCCGTCTCGTTTCCTTTCAGAGCTTCTTCGCTGGGTGCTTGAGGGAAACGGTCTCTTAGTGGTTCCTCTCCTTGTTCTGGGGTGTTTCTCCTTTTGAGTCTTGGTTCTTGTTCTGAGGGAGTTTTTACTGGGCCCACACCAGGCCTGTTGGATTGCATTAGGGAGCCGTCTCCTGTATTTTCCCTCCAGCTCGTGTTAACAGCGGTTTAACCCTCTGCTGTGGAACCTGATCGGGCCGCGGCCGGCGGCTCTTTAGCCTGGATCCAGTTCGGGTCGAGGGTGGCTCGGGTTACTCCGCTAATGTTATTTAGCTGCTAACAGGCGCAGCCCGGATGCTGGCGTGTCGGACAAATAGCCTCAGCCCTAATAGCCAGTGGTGGAGATGGGGCGTGTGTGTGTGTGTGTGTGTGTGTGTGTAAGTAATGTATTCCTTTGGTGGTGGTGGGGGTGGGAAAGGCAGGGATAATATTTGAGTTTACAGGATGCAATTTTCTTTAATATAAATGTCGTAATGCAATTTAGTGTCCAGCCCCGAGCTCTGGACGCTGCCTCGTTCTGCTGACGACTCGATTTCGCCTCCATATGGATGAGTGGCTCTCGGGGAGTGCATTATGCATCATTTTCACCCGTTTAAAGATTACGTGTGCGGCAGAAAGGCATTACACAAACAAGGAAATATGTCTTTGATTAAAATATCTTTTATCTCTTTATTGATTAAAAGGCCCAGTTTGGTAATAGAGTGCGTGGGCCCCGCCTCTCCCCCTGCCTTTAATGCCTCTGGAAGGGAGTGTTTTCCTCCACTTTTCTTGGCGAGACTCACTTATAAAATAATGGATGCATTTACTCCAGCGCCGATCTATCGGACTCCATTAGACGCAGAGCCCAAGGGCCTCCAGGAGACACTCGAACAGGGCCCAGAGGTCTCTGTGTTTCTCTTTAAACCAGACACCATTTTATTATTGGACAAAAAAAAAAATAGGAAGGAGGTTCACCAAACATTTTTACACCGAAAAACCAGACAAGTTTCGGTGATTCAACAGCTTTTTATGTGAGAGCGCAAAGACGAGGTTAAACTCAGTAAAACAGACACAATGAGAAATAAGAGCACTGAGTAAAAACGGAGAGGAAAGAGAACAGAGTGAAAACGGCTAAAAACCAGAGCTTCTGCTCCTCGCTCCTCACTGCTGTGCGCTCGGGGTCGGGGTGAACAGCGAGCGGCTCGTTATCATTTAAAGGAACAGGTGCCGTTCTGAACAGGGCTGTTTACACAGGGGGAGAACACTGCTGCGAGGTTTGATCCTTGTGGTGTTTTGAACAAAGCAGGTCACAGATGTTTCATTAAGAACCCAGAGAGGAAGAATATGTTCAACCTTAAGTTTGTTACGGAACAAACCCATATTTTATCAGCTCCAGGCCGGTCGTAATTGAATAAGTATTATTATTATTATTAATAATGGTCATATGCTGATAAGACAATAGCGATGAATAGTAAAAGTCCCGAGTTTTACACCGAGAAAGAGGTGTTCACCTCAGGAAGGAGGAATAATGAACAGCGGCACTTTGTGAAGACGTAGGAAAATGAATCCAACTCCGTACGAGTGCTGTTTCCGAATCTTCACAGTTGCGAAAAGAGAAAGAGAATGAGAGAGAGACAAAAAGGTTTTGTGCACTGTGTGAAGAAGAGAGATGGAGCTGAGTGAGAACAGATGGAGGTTTGCTCTTTAATTAACCCAGAGGAATCAGGCCCTCGTCCGTGAATAACACCCAGCAGTGAGCAGCCCAGCGGGGGAGAAGCGGCGGGACTTTACCCCCCCACCTCCCCCTCCCACAACACTGCTGCCCCGACCCCCCCCCCTCCCCCACACGCCGTTTTATTTCTCATTAGCACGAGACGGAGCTGCTGGGGGATGAAATTTGCTAACAGGAATTAAAAGTGCATTAACACGTTGGAGAGACCCGTCTCTGCTAATAGTTTTATTAGCGCTTTGACCTTTCCGTTCATTAGAGGAGTTGATAGGAGAGAGGGAGGGCGAGAGACACCGGTTAAACACAGGACTGAACACCGGCCGAGGCACTGGCCATGTCACGGTCACTAGCGCGAGCTCAGCTGCCAAGTTACACACTCACTCCCCGGCCACTCTATTAGAAACACATTATAGCGCCACTGTGGTGTCGTACAGTAACAGACTGCTGCTGTTCTGCCCCAGTCTGACCATTTCTGACCATTTCTGACCACAGGATATTGTCCAGAATCCTTGGGGATGGTGGACAGTAGCATTCAGGTCGTTTAGGAGCATCGTTGAACACTGTTAACTCTGATAAACTGAACTATTCAGGGGCAGAGCTGGGTCAAAGAGGTCATCTCACACTTGAACATACAAAGTACACCACTAGGGGTTCGATCAGGAGGAGGTTCTATAAACGCTGGCAGCCGTTTGTGAGACATTTTGAGACCCAGTGAATCCAGATATATTTATTTATGTGTTGTGTCTTTAATTGTGTTATTTAGGTATTTATTTATTTAGCTAAATGTAGCTAAATAACAATGCTGAGTGGGTGCTGTGGAGTCGTTATGTTTGTTGATCTCTCAGATGTGGTCTTTTGTGTTTGTTCGCTTCCAGAAAATATATGTGAAACTGAGGAAATGTATTACCTCAAAAAGTTCAGTAATGTGTAACAAAAACTTGAGTTAAAGTAACTTTAAACATCGTTATTACGCTCAAATAGCAGTGGATTTAACTTTTTCGCTTACGTCTAAGGATTCTACTTAGTATCTTGAGTTTAAAGGAACACTTATTAATATTTTCACCTTAAAACTACAGCTTTAAAATGATTGTGATGCTTCAGCGACCTGTAACAGAGAGAACAGAGCCTCTGGCTTTTGCTTCTCCCTGGCTCAGCACTGCAGAAACTGCACTATGTAACATTAAGGGAAGCGTATCCACCCTCCTCAGGAACAATAAAACCCTTAGGGAGTGTTCCTTTAAATAAATAAAATACTGACGTCCACTTATTCTGTTATAATAGTGTGACAGTAAGCAGATGTGTGATAATGAGGCTGAGACAAAACTGTGTTTAAAGCAAACATTAATGAACCCTTAAAAGGTCACAGGAAAAAGGAAGCAAGGGAACAAGCGGCCATTTGGGCGCCACCCACCTGACGACCCCCTTCTTCAAGATGAAGAACCCACACCTCACTTCACACCAAACACAGACACGAGACACAAACCCCAGAGTAACGACATTAACCCCTCAAAACAGCCACTGAGTGGCCACTGAGCATGCTGGGAACTCCCCTGATGTGCTCCTCAGCCCCTCTTACACTCAGAGCAGCTACAATTCTAAAACTAAATCCCCTCTGTTCGCAAACAGCCAACAGCAAACTGAAGGAATCAGGGTTACACGGCAAAATAAAAGTCCCTTTAATATAAATAAATATAAATATAATTTGTGTGTGTGTGTTAAACTTAATGTAACATTTTCCAGTAATCGACTAAAACTTAAAATAATTTAAATATAGTGTAATTATCATTTAATTACCATTTTAATTACAGTTTAATTAGATATAAAATCCTTATCCTGAAGGAGGAGGGTCTGGCTGAAGCTGACTCTGACTGAAGGATACACTGTAAAACTGCAGCACAGGATTAATCTGGAAAAGCTCTACATTTCCAAAGTTCACTAGCCCTTAGAACGAGTGGGAGGGGTCTGTGCAGCGGTGGAACTGTGTTCTCTGCTTATGATGAATCTGTATCTGTCCCTTTAGGGTGAGTTAGAGCGGTGTCTGGTGTCTGTGCTGTTCATCAATACCTCTCCTCAGTCAGTGATGTTAACAAGGCTGAGTGCTATCAGACTGTCACAGCCAGCAACGCTCCAAAATCTACCCTAAAACCAATGGTTCTAAAAAGTGGGAGAGATTTCCTCCAGCACCCACCGTTCCCCCGAGCCGCGGAGTGACGACCCCCGGTCAGGAGCGGGCTCTGTTTCTCCCCGTGCTCTGTTTCTATTGGAAAAGCCCAGTGCTAGTTACAGAGCAATTTGTTTTTCCCTGTTGTGTGTAATTAGTACCAATAAGAAATGAAATAACATTGACGCCGGGATCAATGAGCCTGATCTATTGTGAAATTAATCCGGCTATCGACACGACACGGAAACGCTGCGATTAAGAGGACGGGGGAGAGGAGGAGAGAGAGAGAGAGAGAGAGAGAGAGAGAGAGATAACGGGGCGAGAGAGGGAGGGAGAGAATGCGCTTTATCTGCCTGCTTCAGTGAGGAGAAATCCTATGGAGGTTTTAATTAATTCATACATTGTTAATGAACGTGGGGATTATGCAAGAGGAGGGAAAAACACAATTAGAGATATCAGACTAATGATTTTTACACATTGGTGACCGCCGTGTGTTTATTAGCAATTTAAATTATGCTAACGTGTGTGTGTGTGTGTGTGTGTGTGTGTGTGTGGTGTTGGGATTCAGTGTGTGTGCCCGTGTATGACTGTGTACCTACGGTTAATGAATTTAAACCCACAGCGCTGATGTCTGATTGAAGATTGCTGTAGTTTGATGTTGTAGTTTCGTATGAATTTGTTCTCACACTAAGCTCATTAAAATATTAAAGACTCTGTTGATGCCAGGTGTGTGTTTGTGTCTCTTTCATTTTAATTAAACCGCACTGTCACAATTCCGTGATTATCACATTCTGGAAAGTAAAAGTCAGAAGTGAGAACTGTGTAATAACTATGTAATTACTGATATAACTAAGTTATTAAATAAAAAGTTTAAATCAGTGCACACTTATTAATAATGTAATATAACCCTTCGTTTGTCCCAAAGCCATACAAATAATATTGACACTGTTATAACATTGTTATAATGGAATATTATGGATTATTTTTGTAACATAACAATCATAACACAGTTTGACTGTGAGTTTAACATTGTTATAACAAGTGTTATTAGTCAATGTGTTATAACAGTATAACTGTCTACACAACACACGTAACACAGCAATAACATGTTGTTATAAACGGAATATAAATCTGTAAATGTATTATAAACAAATTGATTATATTTCTTCTCTCAGAATTACAGAGTAATAACTATGTAATAAGAACACAACTACAATAATTATGAGCAAAGATTTAAAATAATATTGTAATAATTTAATATTTTAAAGCGTTTATAACACCATTTTAATGCCAACATTTATTTTAACTCTAAAGGTAGCTGTAAATAAATATTGCTATTGTTGTAATAAATAAACAAACACTGTACACACTGTAAGTTACGTTTCAGAAAAATACGTTTTTAAAAAGAAAGTTGAAAACAAAGGATGGGTTCTGACTGAGAACAGAGCGCTCCACGGCGGGTCGTCATCGACACAAAGGAGCGGACGCCACCGGTCGTCCGGCAGCGGGGAGGAAGACGGAGGAGAAGAAGAAGAAGAAGGAGAAGGGGAAGAAGAATTGCCTCTCAGGAGTTATGATCCATTAAATCACAGCCAGGAAATCTCAAGGTTCCTCAAGAGTGCTGCACAAGGAATCCTGGGGCGGGAGAGGTATTGTTTATGGGGTAAAAGCGGTGGACGATGGATTTATAAAAGAAACATTCATCACGCCGGCAAAAACAGAACAAAACATTCCCCAAATAAATACTCCCTCTATAGGTACACTTGTCACCGGGACAGCGCCATAACAAGTGAATCCAGGGGGCGATACCTCACACGCCGTGACAGACCCTCAGCCATGGGACGGGGCAGTGTCCGAGCGCCTGGACACTGCAGAGAGGGTTTAAACCTGTAAAACTGTAAATCACACCACTGAACACACCATCAGCTGCTGATTAATGGCTTCAACCCCACCCTTCTCCACCCTTTCACTTTATAGAAGCCTCTATAATTGTATAATAACATTACAATACCGTTTATACTCGTCATCAGTTATAACAGTGTTATTAATGCTATGAAATAAATTATAACACTATTATAACGTAATACTTATAGACTCATGTTGTTATTTTGTCAATAATAATAATAATAATATGGTGGAGTTGTTTTTTTATATATTTCATGCTAAAAATATTGTTTCAAAAATATTTTTTATTTACAATATATTTTCTTTACGTAATATATCATACTAGTGTTACAGTAATGTTATTAAAATATGTTATAACACTATAATAAAATTACTTAATAGTAATATTTTGTAATATTAATAACATTTTGTTGTATTAATGTTACAATATTTTAAAATGCATTTCCTAATAGTAAAGATTTATATTCTCTATTACACTGTTATAACATTATTACAATAGTTTATTTGTAATTTATCATAGCAGAATTCTAAATGGTTATAATAGTGTTATAACATTATTCTCCATCATATCATTTTGGAGTTTAAGATTTTATAATAATGTGTTATAAATGTGTTGTAACATAGGTGATTTCTTCAGCACCATTCACAGCTACAATCCAGCTGCGCTCTCTCTCTCTCTCTCACGGCGCTGTTATGATTTAATGCTCTCTTTTGTTAAATGTGATTTTGTAATATTTTACCATCTTTAAAAACCTTTGAAACAGCCTCCAGTTGAGTTTCTATCATTTTACACGCATCGTTGCACTGTATTGTTTTATTATAATGTAATAAAATGTGACTGTGTAAGAATAATTACCTTTTCACACAAATAATTCAGCTGATGTTTAATGGCTCCCCGTCACCGCCCGCTCTTCTTACTATTCCTGCATGTTATAACATGGTTATTATGCATATTAAAGTAATTACATTTAGAAATATTCATTGAGTAATGGACTATGTTACAAAACTGCTATAATATTGTTAGAATACATTTTGTAATAACATGTTATAACAGTGTCATAAGACCTTTTCATACAGTAACATTAGAATCGGGCTTTAATAATATTTTTAGAGTGAAGTCTATACCAAGTTTATACCAGTGTTAGTTTAGTAATATGTTATTACAGTGTTATAATGTTTTAGAAATGTTTTATAAAGGTGCTATAATTGGTACAAACCTTTACATATTTTGTTGCAATAATGTTGTATTGTAGTGTTATAACCAATTTGTTGTAACAATGTTAGACTTTGTTTTGTTGTAATAATGTCATAATAGTTCTATAATTTCTTTTAATTATAATTGAATTATTATAATATTAGGTTAATATTTTATTCCTGTAGCAACTTTAACACTTCACATGCAGCTATTGTTTCTAAAAGGTTTGACTTCTTTTAAGGTTTTTTTATAAAGATGGTCTGAAGGTTTGGGAAGTGCTGCTGTGCAGTGGAGCATTTTACCGTATTGTATTCTGTCTATGAAATGCATGTATGATTTTCTTTGTTGTAACTACCCCCACACTGCCCCCCCCCACCCCCAACTCAATAGTCAATACAACACATTCCTCTCTGAGCAACTAGCTCCTTGAAAACGCAATTAATGACATTGATCTCTGGGCTAAAGAACGTCGGAGGGAAATGCTCAGCTCCACGTGGAGTTTTTCAGAAACAATAGAATAAAAACCGCCCCGGGTCAATGACAACTGCTCTGAGATCAGATCCACGGCTGTGTTCAGTAAGTGATTCTCCCCAAGTTTAACAGCAAGCTCTGAGACGTGTAGGACCTGATAAAGAGGAGCAGACATTCCTCACATTTCTATAAATTTAATATGGTTCTGATTGGTAGCTAATAAACAATCACCCTCTGAGCTCCCATCCACTGGCAGCGCTGTTTCACCAAATCCACATTAACTCTCAGTGTTGAACCTGAAGAAGCACCACAGAAACAGTGCTGTAAACTGTTGTAGGAGAAGTTTACACAGGAGACACTCCGGCAGGCCCCTGACCTCCTGGAGATTAGTGTTATGGCTGTGGTTGTGTTTTCACGTTGAGGCGGCATCGAGTGTGAACTACACTGTGAAGTACGTACTACACACATCCAGGAAGGAGCCTTTGAGTCAGATACAACAACGTTACAGTGAGGCGTTAAAGAGCCGTTTATTATCAAAGAAATGTGAATGAAGGATGGTAGACCTCCTCAACAGAACCTAAGGCTTGGAAGTAAGTTTAGGTCCCAGTCAGGCACCACTGAGGAACCTTTGCGCTCGTGTGTATGTGCTGTTCTTGTGAGCGTTTGTGCTCCGATTGACTTGTGATTACATTGTTAATGGGTTTTAATGGCAGGAGTCCAATAGCCCCCTCTCCGAGCGTTTGTCTCAGAGCCAGTGAAGTGATTAGAACGCAGTGCTGAGTGCTTATTGATAGCTGTGAATGTGATTAATGGGCGTTTAGCTCGGAGTGGACTTCCCATCAGTGCGGGGGGAACTAACAGCTGGGCAGCGGGGTAACGTCAGTGTTTTAAAAGCCAGCATCGGAAGAGAAGGACGAGAGGAACAAGAAAATGGAGTCAAACAAAATGAAAAAATAATAACGATATGGAGATAAGTACGAGCAAAAGTACAGTGTGCACACAAGGGGTTAAAGTCCGCACTGCTCGGGCCGGGCCACCAGCTTTGAGGAATTTGTTGGAGGGAGATTTGGAGCGACGCCCAGTTGAACACAGAATGATATTTGTATTTATATTATTAATATTAGTTTTACAAATTCTAACCGAAAAACAACCTTTCTAGATCATTATACATTTACATAATCACTGTCAGCGCCATATAACACACACTGCATTATGGGAAACTCACACATTACACCGACAGGACCTTCTCTAACATCCCATTTAATATCTACAGGCATTAATATGGAGCTAGACGCCCCTTTGCAGTGCTCACAGCAGGTGATTTACTGAAGTAACACTGATACAGAGACCTAAGCAGATACTTATATATTGATTAATAATACAGTTACATAGTGCACACTTCAAACCACAGATCGGCTGCCGCTTCAGTCTTTTACAAAAATTGGGCAGAGGGCTTTTAATTTGAAACAACAGACACAGGAAGTGGAGATGAGACAATGCCCCACGGTGATGGCCAGCAGAGTCCGATCACAATAACATTTAAAATAAACGTGCTACATTTATGAAACACCGCTGCTGGAGGGAATATTCACATTGGTCACAACCTGCTCTAGGAGGAGGACGAGGATCAGGAGGCGTGTGAGTCACTGTCTAGAGAAAACAGAGACTTAAGATCCAGCTCCTAAGAGCGGATACAGGTCAGTGAAAAACTACCGTGAGGGTCCTCCACTTTGTGGCTGAGTTGCTGTGGTTCCTAAGTGCTTCCAGCATTCAGTAACACTACACACAGTGGATTGTGGGATATCTACGAGGGAAACAAATTCACACCAACCATTTGTACTTATTTACTTTGTAAACACTGCTGTTAATACAGATTAAATGTGTTCTGTATTTCAGCGCCGCAGTTTTCAGCTGAGATGGCGGCTGGGTTCATGTGGTTATTTCAGTAGGAGGGGCAGTGGTGCATTGCTGTCACACAGCTCCACAGTCCTGGGGTCGTGGGGGTCGAGGTCACTGCTCTGAGGAGTCTGCTGTGTTCTCCCACAGTCTGGAAACTGGTGGGTGGACTGGTCATGGTCGTGTCTATAGGTGTGAGGGTGTGGTGGACTGTGATGGACTGGCGCCTGGCTTCCAGACAATGAAGGAATGAATGAATTTATGGTGGTGTTAGATTAGTAAATAGCTGGTTAACCAGAGAGAGAGAGAGAGAGAGAGAGAGAGAGAGAGAGAGAGAGAGAGAGAAGCAGAGAGAGAGAGAGAGAAGCAGAGAGAGAGAGAGAGAGAAGCAGAAAGAGAGAGAAAGAGAGATAGAGAGAGAAGCAGGGAGAGAGAGAGGGAGAGAGAGAGAGAAACAGAGAGAGAGAGAGAGAGAGAGAAAGAAGCAGATAGAGAGAGAGAGAAAGAGAGATAGAGAGAGAAGCAGGGAGAGAGAGAGAGGGAGAGAGAGAGAGAAGCAGAGAGAGAGAGAAAGAGATAGAGAGAGAGAGAAGCAGAGAGAGAGAGAGAGAGGCAGAGAGAGGCAGAGAGAGAGAGAAAGAGACAGAGAGAGAGGGGGAGAGAGAGTGAGAGAGAAGCAAAGAGAGGCAGAGAGAGAGAGAGAGAGAGAGAGAGAGAGAGAGAGAGAGAGAGAGAGAGAGAGAGAGAGAGAGAAAGAAAGAGAGAGAGAGAAAAAGAGAGAGGCAGAGATAGAGAGAGCAACAGAGGGAGGCAGAGAGAGAGAAAGAGAGAGACAGAGAGAGAGAGAGAGAGAGAGAGGGGGGGGGAGAGAGAGAGAGAGAGAGTGAGAGAGTGATGGATGGCCGGTGGAGACAAGGCCGTGGATAAGAGCACAAACAAACTGTGTAATAAATGAAGGGTCCAGTGGGGTCCGGCTCTCTGGGCTCCGCCGGTGATTTGTAACGAGAGAGGAACGAGGGAGCTGTCAGACGGATGAAGAGACAACCTTCCAGAGAGGGAGGAAGAGAGGAGACGGCTGAAGGACCACCGCTCGTCAGGGAGTTGATCAGGGGATTCACCCTGTGCTTATTCACATGATAATGATGCCAGAGGGACACTGTCCCAACACACACACACACACACGGCTCACTTGGAACCAGGAGAGAGCAGGGACTAAAAAAGAACCCGGTTATAGGACTAGTTTTACCTGATGGAAAATGAAAAAGTTGAGTAGAGGATGTGATAGAAAGGCTCTCTCTCTTTCTCTCTCTCTCTCTCTCTCTCTCTCTCTCTCTCTCACACACACACACACAGGTTTAAGAGAATGCAAGCAGAATCTTGTTGCGTTGTGGGGACTGTTGAATTGAGAACTGTGGCTGTATATTGGGCCCTCTCTGACCTTTCAGAAGAGAGACAGCAGGACATTGTAGGATCAGTGGAGAGCGGTCAGACACGGAGCAAGAAAAAATCCCATCAGACGCTGAATGTCTTCGTTTCTGAGGAGAGTGTTTTTACACAACGCTTCGACGCTGAACCTAACACTCGGGAACACAGTGAAAAGTGACACTTTGCCTTCGCTCACCGTGGGACTGGGAGCGAGGGACTCTGAGGAGCGTGACGCTGTCAGACGCTAACGCGAGCGCAGCTGCGGCGCTAATTTATTAGCCGAATGACCCAGTCGTAAACGGGAGCCTAATGACTGCGTTGTTGGACGAGTATTTTCAGGAGATTACACACATTAGCGAGACGTTCACACTCCACACCCCTGCTGAAAACACACTGCAGACATCGGCGTTTCTCGTCTGCGTCTCCGACCCAGATGAAGTGAGACTTACGCTGTGGGATTCCAGGCAGAGACGAGATTTAATAACGTGTGGGTGAGGGACAGAAGGTCTAGGTTTATTATTGTTGTAATGTTCTTGATTTGTAAATGAAATTTGACGAAGCGCCTGCTGACAGGACTCCCAGTGGGCCAAAGTAAAGAAGAACAAAAACACATTCAACAAAAGTACTCAAATAATAAAGCAGCTGAGGGGAATGTAAACTGCCCAGATCTGTCACATTTGCTTACAGACACCCTGCTGAATATCACGTGTTAAAAACTTCTGTCATATTTATCTCACATGAAGCTGAGAGATACCACTCTCTGAATCACTGACTCACAGTTGATATGAGAGACACCTGCTCACAGAATCAATTCTTTGGGAGTCGACTCCTCTTCAGTTTGTTTGCTGTGTTTTATTCTGTGAACAGAGAAGCTGCAGAGGGACAGATTTGACACAATACTCTGAAAATAACTTTGAACGTTTCACACCAGCATCTGCCTCATGTCGCAGGACTTGTTTTGAAGGTTTTGCTTTTAAAAATAAACTAGAGTTGAGTCAAGTCTCGTCTCGTTCCTCCCCATGTTCCTGAGACACAGCGGCAGTCACCGCGTGGTGTTCTTTTGGCCGAGTTAAGATTATTTCAGAGTGTAGCTCCAGAGTCGTAGCAGCAGCTCTGTACGGAGGAGGAAATGGGAAACAGGCGTTTTCCTGTTTTATTTTCTTTACAATTTTTTGTTTTCAAAGAAATTGGATAATATCTTTTTCATTAACGATTAGTTTTTAATGGTTTACGAATAGTTTATTTCATCATTGTATTTGTTTTCAACGAACAACTTTTTTAAAGTGAGTCATCAACGAATATTTTTCACCGTAGTTTTTAATGAACAAAATTAACCCTTTCATGGACCACCTTCAGTGCTTTGGATACGGGCAGAAACAACAGACAATAGGTAGTGTATCATCGGCTCCAGCCCCTGCCTCTTTGGTCCTTGCTTTAATTTATTTTTGAGGCCTTTAACTGTTTTATTTCTAAATAAAATTCCTTATTAGTTTGATCTGCCTTGCACTGGACTCTTACACTAGAAGCATGTATTCGTTCTTTGAAAGAGGGACACAGAGCCGTCCTCCCCCCCTCCCCCTCCCCCTCCCCTCGGCCTGTGCTGGAGAAGAGCAGATGACTGAGTGTCGGAGAGCTGTGGAAGTCACACACACTGTTAGCTCATTGATGTCAGAATAAATCCAGGTCGGACTCAGCCAAGGACGCTTTATAACCGTCTCGTCTGTGACTCACCTCGGGCTCGTGTTAGCGCTGTCACACAGCCGTGAGAAACAGCAGGCCGTCAGTTACAGCTCCGATATTTCCGATATTCCGATATTATGACCAAGTGACTGAGTCAGTGTGTGAGTGACTGGGTGACTGGGGTAGTTTATGAGTGTGTGAGTGACTGGGTGACTTGGGTAGTGTATGAGTGTGTGAGTGACTGGGTGACTGGGGTAGTTTATGAGTGTGTGAGTGACTGGGTGACTGGGTTAATGTGTGAGTGTGTGAGTGACTGGGTGAATATATGAATGACCAAGTGATTGAGTCAGTGTGTGAGTGACTGGGTGACTGGGGTAGTTTATGAGTGTGTGAGTGATTGGGTGACTGGGGTAGTTTATGAGTGTGTGAGTGATTGGGTGACTGGGTTAATGTGTGAATGACTGGGTGAATATATGAATGACCGAGTGACTGTGTGAGTGACTGAGTGAGTGTGTGAGTGACTGGGTGACTGGGGTGGTTTATGAGTGTGTGAGTGACTGGGTGACTTGGGTAGTGTATGAGTGTGTGAGTGACTGGGTGACTGGGGTAGTTTATGAGTGTGTGAGTGATTGGGTGACTGGGTTAATGTGTGAATGACTGGGTGAATATATGAATGACCGAGTGACTGTGTGAGTGACTGAGTGAGTGTGTGAGTGACTGGGTGACTGGGGTGGTTTATGAGTGTGTGAGTGACTGGGTGACTGGGTTAATGTGTGAGTGACTGGGTGAATATATGAATGACCGAGTGACTGTGTGAGTGACTGAGTGAGTGTGTGAGTGACTGGGTGACTGGGTTGATGTGTGAATGTGTGAGTGACTGGGTGAATATATGAATGACTGAGAGAGAGCGTGTGACTGGGTGAGTGTGTGAATGTGTGAGTGACTGGGTGAATATATGAATGACCGAGTGACTGTGTGAGTGTGTGAATTACTGGGTTAGTGTGTGAGTGTGAGTGACTGGGTGAGTGTGTGAGTGACTGGGTGAGTGTGTGAGTGTGAGTGACTGGGTGAGTGTGTGAGTGACTGGGTGAGTGTGTGAGTGTGAGTGACTGGTTGAGTGTGTGAGTGACTGGGTGACTGGGTGAGTGTGTGAGTGACTGGTTGAGTGTGAGTGACTGGGTGAGTGTGTGAGTGTGTGGTGAGTGTGAATAAGGCATTTTGTTGTTGTTTATTTTCTGGAATCTGCCCAAATCTCCATCCAACCATTGGTTCTGGGTCTGAGTGACCTCTAAGGTCCCACCAGTGCCAGGGCTATGACAGGGTTATCACCTCCTCCCTGCTGAGCCGAGGAGCATGCGTCTGTGTGTGTGTGTGTGTGTGTGTGTGTGTGTATAGGGGGTGGTGTATACTGGTGCGGTGGGGAAGAAAAATTGGGGCTTGCACCTGCAGCGGCGTAATTAATGCCATCGCCAGCGTCCAAAAATAAATCAGCACCTCAACGAGACTTTTCTGTTTAGGGTCAAAATCTCTTCCTCTCGTCTCAGCATTAATCTCTCTCTCTCTCTCTCTCACTTTCTCTCCCTTACACTGTTTCTCTCTAATTCTCTCTCTCTCCTCTGTCTCTCGTGCTGTCTCTCGCTCATGCTGCTGCTGAGGAGTGTCAGTGACAGAGAGAGAGAGAGAGAGAGAGAGAGAAATAAATGGCTGCTTGTGCATTTCTTCCCTCCGTCCGCTCGTAAAAATAAACAACAAACAGCTCCCGTCAGAATGTGGAGCGAGATATAATTAGCCATCGTCCCCCACTGGCCGAAAAAGAATGGACAAGGAAAACAAATTCCCTTTGATTAATAGGCGAACCTTTAACATCCATTCGTCATGCAGGAGCCAACCAGTGTGTGTGTGTGTGTGTGTGTGTGTGTGTGTGAAAGGTTAGGGGTCGCCTTTGGGATGGGCTCCAAGGTGTGTGTGTGTGTGTGTGTGTGTGTGTAAAAGAGAGGAGGACGTGTTTCCGTGGTGTTCAGGTCTTAGCCGTGATTAAGCGTAGCTCGGGGAATGAGATTCAGAAACTAAAGAGCTCTTTAGTTCAGTCTGGACTTTCTGGACGCTCACGTTTACCGCATTTAGCTCATGTTCTGCTCCAGAGCACCGTACAGAAGTGCTGGGTGGTGTCTTTTAGAGAACACATCCTCACCAGTCCAGATAGAATCAGAGTCCTGAGACCCCGTGAGAAACAGGAGTCAAGCCGAACCGTAAGAGAGAAATACCGAATAAAGTTAAGGGTTCATTTACTGACCCCTGAGACCGAGGAGCACAGTTCAATAAAAACAGGATTAGTGCTAATTTAAAAACTGCACAGGGGTGGAGTCTTCAGTCTGTGTTTGGAAACAGTGAGGACTCTGTAAGAGACAGTTAGAAACACTGACAGACAGTGAGAATCATTAAGAGTCAGTGAGAGACAGTGAGAAACACTCAGAGACAGTGACAAAGAGTAAGAGACAGTGAGAGACAGTAAGACGCTTAAAAACAGTAAGAGACAGAAACACTAAGAGACAATTAGAAACACTAAGAAACAGTGAGAAACAATAAGCGACAGTGAGAGACAGTGAGAGACAGTAAGAGACAGTGAGAGACAGTAAGAGATAATTAGAAACACTAAGAGACAGTGAGAAACACTAAGAGCCAGTGAGAAACAGTAAGAGAAAGAAACACTAAGAGACAATTAGAAACACTAAGAAACAGTGAGAAACAGTAAGAGACAGTGAGAAACAGTAAGAAACAGTGAGAGACAGTAAGAGACAGTGAGAGACAGTAAGAGATATTTAGAAACACTAAGAGACAGAAACACTAAGAGACAATTAGAAACACTAAGAGACAGTAAGAAACAGTAAGAGGCAGTGAGAGACAGTAAGAGACAGTGAGAAACAGTAAGAGACAGTTAGAAACACTAAGAGACAATTAGAAACACTAAGAAACTGTGAGAAACAGTAAGCGACAGTGAGAGACAGTAAGAGACAGTGAGAAACAGTAAGAAACAGTGAGAGACAGTAAGAAACAGTGAGAGACAGTAAGAGACAGTGAGAAACAGAAAAAAATCAGTGAGAAACACTAAGAGACAGAAACACTAAGAGACAATTAGAAACCCTAAGCGACAGTGAGAAACAGTAAGAGATGGTTAGAAACAGAGACAGTGAAAGACAGCATAAGACAGCAAGAGACAGTGAGAAACACTAAGAGACAGAAACACTAAGAGACAATTAGAAACACTAAGAGACAGTGAGAAACACTAAGAGACAGTGAGAAACAGTAAGGGAAAGAAACACTAAGAGACAGTTAGAAACACTAAGAGACAGTGAGAAACAGTAAGAGACAGAAACACTAAGAGACAATTAGAAACACTAAGAAACAGTGAGAAACAGTAAGCGACAGTGAGAGACAGTAAGAAACAGTGAGAAACAGTAAGAAACAGTGAGAGACAGTAAGAGAAAAAAAGACTAAGAGACAATTAGAAACAGTAAGAGACAGTGAGAAACAGAAAAAATCAGTGAGAAACAGTAAGAGACAGAAACACTAAGAGACAATTAGAAACCATAAGCGACAGTGAGAAACAGTAAGAGATGGATAGAAACAGAGACAGTGAGAGACAGCAAGAGACAGTGAGAAACACTATAAGACAGTGAGAAACACTATAAGACAGTGAGAAACACTAAGAGACAGAAACACTAAG
This sequence comes from Hoplias malabaricus, assembly GCF_029633855.1. Taxonomy (NCBI): domain Eukaryota; kingdom Metazoa; phylum Chordata; class Actinopteri; order Characiformes; family Erythrinidae; genus Hoplias; species Hoplias malabaricus. The sequence continues at coordinate 56,231,961 of NC_089804.1, forward strand.
ATACAATTAGAAACACTAAGAGACAGTGAGAGACAGTGAGAGACAGTAAGAGACGGTGAAAAACACTAAGAGACAGTGAGAAACAGTAAGAGACAGAAACACTAAGAGACAATTAGAAACACTAAGAGACAGTGAGAAACAGTAAGAGACAGAAACACTAAGAGACAATTAGAAACACTAAGAGACAGTGAGACATTTTAAGAGACTGTGAGAGACAGTAAGAGACTGTGAGAGACAGTAAGAGATGGTGAGAAACAGAGACAGTGAGAAACAGTAAGAGACATTGAGAGAAAGTAAGAGACACCGAGAGACAGTAAGAGACAGTGAGAAACAGTAAGTGACAGTGAGAGACAGTAAGAGAGAGTGAAAAACAGTAAGAGACAGTGAGAAACAGTAAGAGACAGTGAGAGACAATGAGGGACAGTGAGGGACTCTGAAGTTCAGACAGTGAGAGACGGTGAGGAGCATTAAGAGACAGTCAGGGACCCTGCTGTTTGTACGTTACTCCTGGGAGCACAGTTGTGCTGCTCCTCACCACAGTTCTGGACTGTGTTTATTGTGAACACTTAGCAATGAACGTCCCATTTCAACTCAGGCTTCTCTACACCTACATACTTGTGTTTTTGTGACATCACTAAACCAGGCAGTACAACACGGGCTGTTTCTGCAGCCCAAAGCCCATGTGAGGACTGTACGGACTGAAGCGGTGTTTGATGAAAGCGAAGCTTCGTTTTCTCCTCGTAATTCCCTGCGGTGTTAGCGCGATGGCCCTCGCAGGCACCTCATTAATTATTAACGTCCCGGTGGTGACTGCGGGGACGGCGAGCGCGAGGGGACGAGGGGAGGACGCTGGACGAGCGGACGGACGGCCGGCTGCTTGCTCGATTAGTCTGTTTCCTCGTCTCCGTGTCCAGACGATTAGAGAGCCATTTGTTTCCATGTTCGGGTGTGATGAGCCCCTCTCGCTCCGCCACAAATCGGCCCCCTGTTCCGACCGGGACATTTGCATAATGGGATGGAATGGGCTGGTAGATGGGGCCCCGTGGGGCCGGCCGCAGATCCAGGCCCTCGTCTCGTCCCCGTGTCTGTTTGGGGGAAATTAATGGGGCATCTTCAGCTTTTATAACGTTATTTAATGATGCAATTCGTCTAATATTAAAAACAGGGGGCTCTCCTTGTACTCCCCAAACGTTCCTCCCTTCTCCCCTCATCTCTCTCTCTCTCTCTCTCTCTCTGGCGTTCTCCCTGTTACTTTCTGTCTGTTTTTGTGAATAAACACTGAACAAATTTAAAGGACCCCAAAACCAGCCAATCACACAAACAAACAACAAATAATAAAGAGAGGTCAAACAAACAAGCAAACAAACAAACAGCAAACCAAACATTAATTCACTCATTCATTGTCTGTAACCCTTATCCAGTTCAGGGTCGCGAGTCCGGAGCCTACCTGGAATCATTGGGCGCAAGGCAGGAATACACCCTGGAGGGGGCGCCAGTCCTTCACAGGGCAACACACACACATTCACTCACACACTCACACCTACAGACACTTTTAGAGTCGCCAATTCACCTACCAACGTGTGTTTTAGGAGCGTGGGAGGAAACCGGAGCACCCGGAGGAAACCAACGCAGACACAGAGAGAACACACCACACTCCTCACAGACAGTCACCCGGAGGAAACCAACGCAGACACAGAGAGAACACACCACACTCCTCACAGACAGTCACCCGAAGGAAACCCACACAGACACAGAGAGAACACACCACACTCCTCACAGACAGTCACCCGGAGGAAACCAACGCAGACACAGGGAGAACACAACACACTCCTCACAGACAGTCACCCGGAGGAAACCCACGCAGACACAGGGAGAACACACCACACTCCTCACAGACAGTCACCCGGAGGAAACCCACACAGACACAGGGAGAACACACCACACTCCTCACAGACAGTCACCCGGAGGAAACCCACGCAGACACAGGGAGAACACACCACACTCCTCACAGACAGTCACCCGGAGGAAACCCACGCAGACACAGGGAGAACACACCACACTCCTCACAGACAGTCACCCGGAGGAAACCCACGCAGACACAGGGAGAACACACCACACTCCTCACAGACAGTCACCCGGAGCGGGACTCGAACCCACAACCTCCATGACCCTGGATGAATGTGCAGAATGAACCAATAGAAATGCTCCAGATCAAAGCTGCAAAAGTAAAAATTTCCTTTTCTTTGTAAAACTTGCCATTTGGGGAAAATGTTTTATGTTGATCTGTTTCTCTCTCTCTCTCTCTCTCTCTGTGTATGTGTTGTGCTGCTGTGTGTGTGTGTGGTGTGTGGTGTGTAGGTTGCACTGCTGTGTGTGTGTGTGTGTGTGTGTGTGTGTGTGTGTGAGTGTGTATGTAGGTTGCGCTGCTGTGTGTGTGGGTGTGTGTGTGTGTGTGGGCTGCGCTGCTGCTGTGTGTAGTGTGTGTGTGTATGTGTAGCTTGCACTGCTGTGTGTGTGTCTGTGGGGGGGGGGGGGGGCTGTGCTGCTGTGTGTGGTGTGTGTGTGTCTGTGTGTGTGTTTGTGGACTGTGCTTCTGTGTGCTGTGTGTGTGTGTGTGTGTGTGTGTGTGTGTGTGTATGTGATGTGTGTGTGTATGTGGCGTGTGTGTGTGTGTCTGTGTGTGTTTGTATGTGATGTGTGTGTGTATGTGGCGTGTGTGTGTGTGTGTATGTGGCACGTGTGTGTGTGTGTGTGTGTGTGTGTGTGTGTGTGTGTGTGGTGCGTGTGTGTATGTGGCACGTGTGTGGTGCGTGTGTGTATGTGGCACGTGTGTGTGTGTGTGTGTGTGTGTGTGTGTGTGTGTGTGTGTGTTTGTAGTGTGGGTGCCTGGAGGTAGAGCTGGTGAAAGGCAGTTTAGAAATTAAAGGCTATAATGTGGCTTAAATGATGCAGAAAACACAAGATCTATTGACCATTTAATGAAACTGAGTCTTTGCCACATCTTCACCACAGCTCTGCTTTCTCCTGACCAGCGCCTCCCCTCACAAACACAGTGTGGACGTCTGTGTGTGTCTCCTGTGTTTCTTTAAGATGGGAATATACTTTCACATGACTCCTCAAACCCCCGAGGGTCTCTATGATGATGGTTCATGTAACAATAAAACCACCTTCTTGTTTCTGCACTCACTGTCCATTCTCTCAGCTCCACTGACCACACAGCAGCACAGTGTTGTTCTACACTTACAGACTGTAGTCCAGCTGTTGCTCTGCACACTTTGTTACACCACCTTCCCCCTGTTCTTCAGTGCTCAATACCCCCACAGAGCAGGTGTGATGTGGTGGTGGATAATTCTCAGCGCCGCAGTGACACTGACGTGGTGGTGGTGTGTGTTGTGCTGGAGTGAGTGGATCAGACATGTATGTCAGTATTTCGGTGCTGTAACTGTATGTAGGAGTAAACGGCTGTAGCTGGTGTATGTCAGTATTTCAGTGCTGTAACTTTATGTAGTTGTAAACGGCTGTAGCTGGTGTGCGTCAGTATTTCGGTGCTGTAACTGTATGTAGGAGTAAACAGCTGTAGCTGGTGTGTGTCAGTATTTCGGTGCTGTAACTGTATGTAGGAGTAAACGGCTGTAGCTGGTGTGTGTCAGTGTTTCAGTGCTGTAACTGTATGTAGGAGTAAACAGCTGTAGCTGGTGTGTGTCAGTATTTCGGTGCTGTAACTGTATGTAGGAGTAAACAGCTGTAGCTGGTGTGTGTCAGTATTTCGGTGCTGTAACTGTATGTAGGAGTAACCGGCTGTAGCTGGTGTGTGTCAGTATTTCAGTGCTGTAACTGTATGTAGGAGTAAACGGCTGTAGCTGGTGTGCGTCAGTATTTCGGTGCTGTAACTGTATGTAGGAGTAAACGGCTGTAGCTGGTGTGTGTCAGTATTTCAGTGCTGTAACTGTATGTAGGAGTAAACGGCTGTAGCTGGTGTGTGTCAGTATTTCGGTGCTGTAACTGTATGTAGGAGTAAACGGCTGTAGCTGGTGTGTGTCAGTATTTCAGTGCTGTAACTGTACGTAGGAGTAAACGGCTGTAGGTGGTGTGTGTCAGTATATCGGTGCTGTAACTGTACGTAGGAGTAAACAGCTGTAGCTGGTGTGTGTCAGTATTTCAGAGCTGCCACCGTGAATAACACACTACCCTGTTTCTTTTCTGCTGCTGGACACTTCTGTCCCTCTCTCTAGCCTTCGGCAGAAGAACTGTGTGTGTGTGTTTCTGCTATTACTGTCACAGCTCTTGCTCATCATCCATCTCTCTCTCTCTTTCTCTCTCTCTCTCTCACACACACACACACACACACACACACACACACACACACACACACACACACACACACACACACACACACACCGGAGCCCCTCTGTACTTACTCATCCTTCCCTACTTTCTTCCCTTCTGTCTCTCCTCTCTCCACCAGTGCCTTGTCTAAATATAGACACATAGAAACACACCGAAACATTGCTGCTATGATAAACGAGTGTGTTCTGTCCTGCGCAGTGACCAGGACGGAGGTATTAATGAATACCAGGCAGAGACATGGGGGAGGAAGGTGCATAGCACATAGATGTGATTACAAACACTTTGTTGCGCACCAGAAGTTACAGACGAGAGAAAAGATGCGTGAGAGAAAGTTTTCGATTCAGTTTCAGGGGCTTATATTAGGAAAGGATTTTACATGCTTCCTAGTAGTTTATTAACTACTCACAGACAGTTAATTAACAATCAACAAGCAGTTAATAGTTACTTATTTAAGATGAACATGTGATTTGTAAGAGAGCTTGTTGTAAACTAATTTATATCACGTGCTGAAAACTGTCAACTGAAGAGACAGATTAACCACTTGATCACAGTTTAAATGTTTTTACAAGCTGCAATATCCACTATTATTATTATCAATATCTCGGAGTATAGTATGTGTTTACAGCAGTTGTGTGCTGTTTATCCTCATGGTGCATCATTTCAGTGGTCATTAGAATGAAAGACTCATTTATAGCAATTGCACAACTAAAGTAGAACACACTCTCAGTTCTCAGTTACAAACACTTTTCTCTATTTTTTAGTGAGGGCTTATTAATGTAATGGGAGTTACTCATAAATAATAATCTACACTCTATCTATACAATGTTTATTAAGGTATTTGCAAGACCATAACTAGAGTGAGACTTATTCACCCAGGAAGTGCTTATTAACGCTAGAGTTCACAGCAAAACTACAGTAGTGCAGTCGCATACACATCTGACCTTCGTAAATACTCCGTGAGTTCATTTACTAGCAGTAACTACCACGTTAGATCAGTCTGGACTTACGTCATTTAGTGTGTTGTATAAAGACATCTGAGGGCTGCTTACAACTAAATTATTACAATAAAAAATATTTGGGATAATAATAAATTAACAGTAAATAACCCTTTGTAAAGAATCTTAAAAATACATCACATAAACACACTTTATTTTAAACATTTATAAGTGCTTACAAATGCTATGCTGCTATTAAATAAGTGATGGTTAATGGTGTGTTTATAAAAACTAAGAAACCGACATTAAAATAAAGTGTTACCAATGTTTTGGAGCTCAGTGTAAGGCTCAGTGTTGGGGGGAGGGTTAGGGTTAGGTTTAAACAGCTGCCTGGGTTCATCAGCTGCCTGGCTCCGCACCGTGGGTCTGAAAGGATGTGGGCGTGGAGCTGGAGTCCAGCTTCTCGGACTGAACTTTGTACTTCAATTGTTCTTCAACTTCAAATCCTAACGAGCCTCTCTCTGCTGGGGACAGTCACGGAGCTGTGGTGTGGACTGAAAGTTTCAGGTCCGTTTCTCCTCCACGTTCACTGAGAGGTGGGGGAAATGGTGGTCGTCTTTGGCATGAACAATAGGAGAGGAAGAAAGGGAGCGAGGGAAGGAAGGATGGGTAAAAGAGGCAGAGCGAGTGGAGAGAACGAGGGAGGCAAGAGGGGGAGGAAAAGAAGGAGGAGGAGGAGGAATGAGGGTTAGAAAGCCATAAATAACTACCATCAATCATCTGCTAGTCAACGTTTTCACAGGGTATTGGCAGCGGTCAGAGATTTCTGGAGAGATGTTGTCTGCCTCTCTCTCTCTCTCTCTCCTCTCACCCTCCACCAACACAACAAACAACAAACCCTTCACTCAAAGCCCACCGTCAGCAGGAAAATGGCAGGTGTGTTAACTCCCACTGTACCAAATTAAGACTTGCAAGATTGCAGAAAGTTCTTTCCCCCGCTCTCTTCATAACTGGAGTTTGATAATTAGATCCGAATCCAGTCGAGACTGAACCGAGAGAGGTGATGTGTAAGTGCATGAAACACACACACACACACACACACACACACACACACACACACACACACACACACACACCAAAAACAAGTGCAGCCCTCACTATATTATACACCATTTCCACGTTAATAAAGTACAAGCTTAAAAACTGAGCGGCACTTTTATTTATTTATTACTAGAAATGCACGTTATAATCATGAGTGAATTTGCCAACGTTCATTAAACTGAAAGACAATTCTGTACACAGTATTTAATAATGAAGCATATTTCTGTTAAATGATGAATATTTAACATGTGGAACATTGTACATTTACAGAACAATGAAAAAAGAGAGAGAGACGTCATAAATTAGATCCAGAATCCGCCCTGAACTCAAAACTGAGGCGTGATGTGTTTGTGCTTCAACAAAAAAACACACCCACAGCAAACGAGTGAAACCTATTTTGTTTGTATTTTTAAATTCTCACACATCATCTGCTCTTTAGTGAATTACACCACGCTTAAAAACAGAGGTGACGTCGTCGGACTTTGGAGCGAAGCTGAGGAAGCACTAACGGGACTTTTATTTTGAGTTTTTGGACCTGAACTCTTTTTAAAGTGAACAGTAATTAAGTAAAGGTTAGTAATATATAACTTTACAGGACGAGAAAGAAAAAGACTGGGACTATGTCGTGTGTGTGTGTGTGTGTGCTTCAACAAAAACACACTCGCAAAAAACAAGTGAAATACTGATCACACTTGATTCAAATGTTTACACATCATTTAATTTAAAACCTTAATTAATCACAGCACACTCTGAAAGTCCCCTCGTTTACCGTGGAGTTCCAGAGGATGACGATAAATAATAGTCTATGGTTCGGAGGTGTATAGTTTTTACTAAAAATGAACCTGGTTTTATTTAAAAGTCTGAGTCCCCTGAGGTAGTGATCTATATTTAAACTAATGCTCTCTCAGTGAGTGTGGGGCTGGTGTAAAGTTCTATATAATCACAGTAAACACAGACTAATAATAATATAAAACACATCAGAAACATAAGACAATGTTTCTCTATAAAGCAGTGGGTGAGAGTGAGTTTGAAGAACAGTGTTTTGTTGAGATTCTCCTTGATTTGGATGAATTTGTTAAATCCACAGCACACTTTATTTAAAATCATTATTAATTCACCGTTAAAACTAGGCACTGGATGATCACCTCGTCTACATTTTAAGGAATGGTTCTCTGCACGTTTTTTAGGGAAAGTCAGCTTCAGATAACTTCCCCACTGCTGCACTCCTCTGAGGGGAGTCTGTCCAGAGCCCGGACTCTTACTGTAACGACACTAAGGAATACTGCAGTGAACTGCACAGGGGGCACTGGGGTTCGGTTCCTGACTCAGGGAGGAGTCTCCTTGGATTCACCGAATGAACAAATGACTGGATGAAATCCCCGTTCTCTTTGACAGTCTCTGAGCTGAAGTGGAGGATCAGCCCTCTGTCTTTTCTCCGTCTATACTCTTTTCTTTTCTCCTCTTTTCTTCCCTTTTCTTCTCTTCTCTTCTCTTTACTTCTCTTCTCCTATTTTCTTTTTACTTTTCTTTTCTCATCTTCTCTTTTCTTTTCTTTTCTTCTCATCTCTTTTCTTTTCTTTTCTTTTCTTCTCTCCACTTTTCTCCTCTTCTCTTCTTCTACTCTTTTCTTTTTACTTTTTTTGCTCATCTTTTCTTCCCTTTTTTTTCTTCACTTCTCTTCTTCTCTTTTCTTTTCTTCTCTCCACTTTTCTCCTCTTCTCTTCTCTTCTTCTACTCTTTTCTTTTTACTTTCCTTTTCTCATCTTTTCTCTTCTTTTCTTCCCTTTTCTTTTCTTCACTTCTCTTCTCCTCTTTTCTTTTTACTTTTCTTTTCTCATCTTCTCTTTTCTTTTCTTTTCATCTTCTCTTTTCTTTTCTTTTCTTTTCTTCTCTCCACTTTTCTCCTCTTCTCTTCTTCTACTCTTTTCTTTTTACTTTTTTTGCTCATCTTTTCTTCCCTTTTCTTTTCTTCACTTCTCTTCTTCTCTTTTCTTTTCTTCTCTCCACTTTTCTCCTCTTCTCTTCTTCTCCTCTTTTATTTTTACTTTTCTCTTCTCTTCTCTTCTTTTTTCCTTCTCTTTACTTTTCTTTTCTACTTTTATCACCTCTTCTCTATTCTCTCATCTTTAAATTTCTTTTCTTTACTTTCCTTCTCTCCTCTTTTCTCTTCTTTTATTCTCTTCTCCTCTTCTCTTTTCTCCTCTTATCTTCTTATATCCTCTTTTCTTTACTTTACTTTAATTCCCTTTTCTCCTCTTTTCTTTTTTCTTTCTCTTTACTTTTCTTTTCACCTCTTTACTTATCTTCTCTTCTTCTCTATTCTTTACTTCTCGTCTCTCCACTTTTCTTCTTTTGTTTCCTATTCTCTTCTTTTCTTCTCTTCTCTTCCATTTGAATCCCCAGGCTGTTTGATGTGTGGCACTAGGGGGCGCCAGAGCCCTGTGCAGCCTGGTAGATCAGTGTGTACTGAACGGTGGAGGGGTGAGAGGAGATTTCTTGTCCAGTTGATTTGACCCTTAAGGCCGTGTGGTCATCTTTAAGTCAGGTTCAGTTCCTGGACGTCTGATGACTCCTGTATTTCCTGCGTGATCAGATGAGAGTCTGTGAGGTCTGATATCAGCAGAAGCTGAGGAGGATCTTTGCCTGGAGTTTATCGCTGTGTGTTGGTGAGGACTCAGATCGGACCGGATCAAAGGCGTTATCAGTGTATTTTTATAAAGCTCTTTGAGCTATAAGCACTGGATGGTGCATGACTCATTACTTAATTTACAAACCTCAGAAATGGGAGAGTAATAAACCCAGCCAAAATAAAGTGTACAGCACAGAACAATTCACTTCCTGAACAGGAGGAAATAAATATAAATAAAATGCATTAAAATGGAAATAAAAAAAATGTGCAGCTCACTTTCTAAATAAATAACAACAATATTTTATAATAATGGAGCAAATGATGATTCAGTTTAATGTGAAAGGGTTAGAAGTTTTGTTATTTATCTCACACTCTCAGAAAACAAAGGTGCAGCAGTGGTACATTACTGTCTCTAAAGCTACAAACAGTGGAGTGTATCTTTAAAGGTACAGCAGTGGTACATTACTGTCTCTAAAGCTACAAACAGTGGAGTGTATCTTTAAAGGTGCAGCAGTGGTACATTACTGTCACTAAAGCTACAAACAGTGGAGTGTATCTTTAAAGGTACAGCAGTGGTACATTACTGTCTCTAAAGCTACAAACAGTGGAGTGTATCTTTAAAGGTGCAGCAGTGGTACATTACTGTCTCTAAAGCTACAAACAGTGGAGTGTATCTTTAAAGGTACAGCAGTGGTACATTACTGTCTCTAAAGCTACAAACAGTGGAGTGTATCTTTAAAGGTACAGCAGTGGTACTTTACTGTCTCTAAAGCTACAAACAGTGGAGTGTATCTTTAAAGGTACAGCAGTGGTACATTACTGTCTCTAAAGCTACAAACAGTGGAGTGTATCTTTAAAGGTGCAGCAGTGGTACATTACTGTCACTAAAGCTACAAACAGTGGAGTGTATCTTTAAAGGTACAGCAGTGGTACATTACTGTCACTAAAGCTACAAACAGTGGAGTGTATCTTTAAAGGTGCAGCAGTGGTACATTACTGTCTCTAAAGCTACAAACAGTGGAGTGTATCTTTAAAGGTGCAGCAGTGGTACATTACTGTCACTAAAGCTACAAACAGTGGAGTGTATCTTTAAAGGTGCAGCAGTGGTACATTACTGTCACTAAAGCTACAAACAGTGGAGTGTATCTTTAAAGGTGCAGCAGTGGTACATTACTGTCACTAAAGCTACAAACAGTGGAGTGTATCTTTAAAGGTGCAGCAGTGGTACATTACTGTCTCTAAAGCTACAAACAGTGGAGTGTATCTTTAAAGGTACAGCAGTGGTACATTACTGTCTCTAAAGCTACAAACAGTGGAGTGTATCTTTAAAGGTGCAGCAGTGGTACATTACTGTCTCTAAAGCTACAAACAGTGGAGTGTATCTTTAAAGGTGCAGCAGTGGTACATTACTGTCACTAAAGCTACAAACAGTGGAGTGTATCTTTAAAGGTACAGCAGTGGTACATTACTGTCTCTAAAGCTACAAACAGTGGAGTGTATCTTTAAAGGTACAGCAGTGGTACATTACTGTCTCTAAAGCTACAAACAGTGGAGTGTATCTTTAAAGGTGCAGCAGTGGTACATTACTGTCACTAAAGCTACAAACAGTGGAGTGTATCTTTAAAGGTACAGCAGTGGTACATTACTGTCACTAAAGCTACAAACAGTGGAGTGTATCTTTAAAGGTACAGCAGTGGTACATTACTGTCACTAAAGCTACAAACAGTGGAGTGTATCTTTAAAGGTACAGCAGTGGTACATTACTGTCACTAAAGCTACAAACAGTGGAGTGTATCTTTAAAGGTACAGCAGTGGTACATTACTGTCACTAAAGCTACAAACAGTGGAGTGTATCTTTAAAGGTGCAGCAGTGGTACATTACTGTCACTAAAGCTACAAACAGTGGAGTGTATCTTTAAAGGTGCAGCAGTGGTACATTACTGTCTCTAAAGCTACAAACAGTGGAGTGTATCTTTAAAGGTGCAGCAGTGGTACATTACTGTCTCTAAAGCTACAAACAGTGGAGTGTATCTTTAAAGGTGCAGCAGTGGTACATTACTGTCTCTAAAGCTACAAACAGTGGAGTGTATCTTTAAAGGTGCAGCAGTGGTACATTACTGTCTCTAAAGCTACAAACAGTGGAGTGTATCTTTAAAGGTGCAGCAGTGGTACATTACTGTCACTAAAGCTACAAACAGTGGAGTGTATCTTTAAAGGTGCAGCAGTGGTACATTACTGTCACTAAAGCTACAAACAGTGGAGTGTATCTTTAAAGGTACAGCAGTGGTACATTACTGTCTCTAAAGCTACAAACAGTGGAGTGTATCTTTAAAGGTACAGCAGAGGTACATTACTGTCACTAAAGCTACAAACAGTGGAGTGTATCTTTAAAGGTGCAGCAGTGGTACATTACTGTCACTAAAGCTACAAACAGTGGAGTGTATCTTTAAAGGTGCAGCAGTGGTACATTACTGTCACTAAAGCTACAAACAGTGGAGTGTATCTTTAAAGGTGCAGCAGTGGTACATTACTGTCACTAAAGCTACAAACAGTGGAGTGTATCTTTAAAGGTACAGCAGAGGTACATTACTGTCACTAAAGCTACAAACAGTGGAGTGTATCTTTAAAGGTGCAGCAGTGGTACATTACTGTCACTAAAGCTACAAACAGTGGAGTGTATCTTTAAAGGTACAGCAGTGGTACATTACTGTCACTAAAGCTACAAACAGTGGAGTGTATCTTTAAAGGTGCAGCAGTGGTACATTACTGTCTTTAAAGCTACAAACAGTGGAGTGTATCTTTAAAGGTACAGCAGTGGTACATTACTGTCACTAAAGCTACAAACAGTGGAGTGTATCTTTAAAGGTACAGCAGTGGTACATTACTGTCACTAAAGCTACAAACAGTGGAGTGTATCTTTAAAGGTGCAGCAGTGGTACATTACTGTCACTAAAGCTACAAACAGTGGAGTGTATCTTTAAAGGTACAGCAGTGGTACATTACTGTCACTAAAGCTACAAACAGTGGAGTGTATCTTTAAAGGTACAGCAGTGGTACATTACTGTCTCTAAAGCTACAAACAGTGGAGTGTATCTTTAAAGGTGCAGCAGTGGTACATTACTGTCACTAAAGCTACAAACAGTGGAGTGTATCTTTAAAGGTACAGCAGTGGTACATTACTGTCACTAAAGCTACAAACAGTGGAGTGTATCTTTAAAGGTGCAGCAGTGGTACATTACTGTCACTAAAGCTACAAACAGTGGAGTGTATCTTTAAAGGTACAGCAGTGGTACATTACTGTCACTAAAGCTACAAACAGTGGAGTGTATCTTTAAAGGTACAGCAGTGGTACATTACTGTCTCTAAAGCTACAAACAGTGGAGTGTATCTTTAAAGGTGCAGCAGTGGTACATTACTGTCACTAAAGCTACAAACAGTGGAGTGTATCTTTAAAGGTACAGCAGTGGTACATTACTGTCACTAAAGCTACAAACAGTGGAGTGTATCTTTAAAGGTGCAGCAGTGGTACATTACTGTCACTAAAGCTACAAACAGTGGAGTGTATCTTTAAAGGTGCAGCAGTGGTACATTACTGTCTCTAAAGCTACAAACAGTGGAGTGTATCTTTAAAGGTGCAGCAGTGGTACATTACTGTCTCTAAAGCTACAAACAGTGGAGTGTATCTTTAAAGGTGCAGCAGTGGTACATTACTGTCTCTAAAGCTACAAACAGTGGAGTGTATCTTTAAAGGTACAGCAGTGGTGTTAGAGTCCAGTTGTGTTCCCTAAAGGTTTAATATGAGGGGGCAAATGACATCAACATCAACTTTAAAATCTACAATTATCATAGAGTAAATTACACATTTTCCCTAATTAAAGGTACGGTATATGTTTTCTTGAGGGTAACACCACAGACAGAGTTTATATATTTTTGTATTGTCTATATATAAGAGTTCATTTTTGTTGTAAATGAGCAAATACATTTTCAGCCAATATTAAAGTTATGTTTTATTATCTTTATTAATTAATAATAATGTATCGCCTGATAATTTGTTATGTTTCATAATATTTGTATTAAGGTTTTATAAAATTGTAAATGAGGACAGAAATAAACATTTTCACTCAGTGTATTACATATATAAATAAAACCTTACTTTATTATTATTATTATTAATTTAGTGTTATAAATATATGACATGATCATTACATGAGATTTATACACTAGGCGGCTTTACAGGAGGAATTCCAGAAGATTTGGCAACCCTCTCATTGTATAGAGATGAATGGGATTCTTCAAATTGTGAATTTTTTTTTTACAAACTTCCTATTATTTTTTTTTATTGTACATTATCAGCTCTTTCTTTCTGTGTCTTATTAATGTCCACATTATTCACTGCTCAGAGCTCTATCTATTCACCCAGAATATGTATTTTATTTTATTCCAACAGAATGATGCACATTTTAAAACCAAGGATTTTAATTCGATTATAAATTCAGATTTAATTGAATTGAACACAGTGCACAGTTTCATTGATTCACCCTCTCATTGTGGGGTGATATTTATTTTACAGATATGAACTGGTTCATAGTGTATATTAATGTTTAAGAGACATTTGTATGAATAATAATCCACTGTGTAATGAACAGAGTGGTGTAGAGGAGTAGAGCTGTGTGTAAAGGCTCTGGGCAGTGAGCCTGGGACTGGGAGAGTGTGTGGAAGCTCTTTACACGGACAGATGTATTTATTTCTTTATCTCAGGGGTGTATTTGCAGTATTTTTGCCCACTGGTGCCCTGCCGGGGGTACGACCCTGTGGTGTCAGGTCCCTGCTGCTCACGCAGCTCTAATTCAGTGTGATTCAGTGCTGTGACGATCCACTGTTTTTATTATGAATCTGTGCCGGTCTGGAAGTGTCAGGGCTGAACTCCGAGTGTGTGTACGACCACTTTATCGTCCGCATTTACACACGCTACACTTGTGTTTACTAATGGTTTTGAGAATTCACTCATTCACCATCGTTTTAGAGTTGAGGTGGGGCCCTACCTGAAATCACTGGACACAGTGGAGGAAATCACCCTGGGGAGAGCGTCACACACTCTCAGAGTCACTCACACACACACACACACACCTGTGGACAGCTTCTGGACCTCCCTCTGGAGCCTTTCACATTGTGACTGCTCTCTGCTGCTGCAGGGACAGACACGGCTCTTATAGGACGACTTCGCAGTGAGGATCAGGTGCTGGTGCTGATCACAAACACCTCTCCAACTCATCCCAGAGGAACTGGATGGAGCTGCATTGCTCCAGAGAACACAGTTCCTATAAGAGTCAGGCACAGACAGTGGGAGATAGATACTAGGACAGAGAAAATGGAGAAGAACAGATGGAGGGATGGAAAAGTAGAGTGGAATAAAGAAGCAGAGAGAGAAAGAGAGAGATGGGAGAGAGAAGGGGGGATGAGGGCTTTGTGCTCAAAGAGGTGTGGTGAAAGAAGGTGTGGAGAGGAGGAGAGAGGGAAGAGAACGAGGAGAAGAGAGCGAGGGAGGAGGACGGAGAGGAGGAGGGTGGGAAAGAAAAGTGGCTCATCAGCAGAAAGCTTGTTTTTCTGAAGCCTGGAGATTCTATTTAAGAGAAGAGGAGGAGTAGAGGAGGACGAGGAACGTAGGGAGGGAGGGAGAGAGAGAGAGAGAGAGAGAGAGAGAGAGAGAGAGAGAGAGAGAGAGAGAATTAAGGAGATGGAGAGAAGGAGATATAGAGTGAAAGTGACTATTATGAAAAGGAAAAGCAACAGAGGGATAGACAGAGAGTGAGAGAGAGATAAAATAAAAGAGGGGGATGAGAGGGGGAGAGAGGGAAGGAGTGAATGAAAAGAAAGCTTCAGAGACAGAGAAAAGGATAAAGAGAGCTGAGGAGTAGAGCAGACTTGAGTTGGATGGGGAGGGGAAGCTTGGAGACGGTGAGGTGTATTGAGTGTGTGTGTGTGTGTGTGTGTGTGTGTGAAGGTGTGTTAGACTGAGGTATTAATCTTGCTTGTCAGAAGAGCCCAGATGTAGAGAGGCCGCTTACAAGCACAAAGCTGGACTCAGCACTCTGCTGCTGGACGAGGGTTTGTGTGTGTGTGTGCGCGCGTGTGTGTGTGTGCGTGTGTGTGTGTGTGGAGCGTAACTGAGGGGGTGGGGGATGGGGGCTGAGAGAGGGCAGCGTTTGGAACTTTTTCCTGTTTTCCTGATTTATCCCAATAAACATATATATGAAGGACACTGAAACATTAATAGCACCAGCCGTTTACTCCTACATACAGTTACAGCACTGAAATACTGACACACACCAGCTACAGCTGTTTACTCCTACATACAGTTACAGCACTGAAATACTGACACACACCAGCTACAGCCGTTTACTCCTACATACAGTTACAGCACCGAAATAATGACACACACCAGCTACAGCCGTTTACTCCTACATACAGTTACAGCACTGAAATACTGACACAAACCAGCTACAGCCGTTTACTCCTACATACAGTTACAGCACTGAAATACTGACACACACCAGCTACAGCCATTTACTCCTACATACAGTTACAGCACTGAAATACTGACACACACCAGCTACAGCCGTTTACTCCTACATACAGTTACAGCACTGAAATACTGACACACACCAGCTACAGCCGTTTACTCCTACATACAGTTACAGCACTGAAATACTGACACACACCAGCTACAGCCGTTTACTCCTACATACAGTTACAGCACCGAAATACTGACGCACACCAGCTACAGCTGTTTACTCCTACATACAGTTACAGCACTGAAATACTGAAACACACCAGCTACAGCCGTTTACTCCTACATACAGTTACAGCACTGAAATACTGACACACACCAGCTACAGCCGTTTACTCCTACATACAGTTACAGCACTGAAATACTGACACACACCAGCTACAGCCGTTTACTCCTACATACAGTTACAGCACTGAAATACTGACACACACCAGCTACAGCCGTTTACTCCTACATACAGTTACAGCACTGAAATACTGACACAAACCAGCTACAGCCGTTTACTCCTACATACAGTTACAGCACTGAAATACTGACACACACCAGCTACAGCCGTTTACTCCTACATACAGTTACAGCACTGAAATACTGACACAAACCAGCTACAGCCGTTTACTCCTACATACAGTTACAGCACTGAAATACTGACACACACCAGCTACAGCCGTTTACTCCTACATACAGTTACAGCACTGAAATACTGACACACACCAGCTACAGCCGTTTACTCCTACATACAGTTACAGCACTGAAATAATGATACACACCAGCTAATAATGCAATATTTAATATGCAATAAGCATAATGAGGCGTCTAAAAATTAGGACAGACTACGTGTCAGGAGCCCACACACTGTGACGATCCCAACATCTTGTGAGCTTTTTAAATAGAGAGCACTTTACGTCACAGTGTCCGCGCTCCCGACACGTAGGCAATCCCATGATACAATTCAAGAACAACCCCTGTCTCTTCTGCCGCATAAAAGAATTCTAATTGTGATAAAAATGACCAAAAGTTGAATCCACTGCACTGAAAACTGGAGGCGACGCTAGCCGTGGAGCTAAAACAATACCAGCGGCGTGCGGGAACGAGCCGTGACACAATCTCTCACTAACTACAGTGTCTCAGTGATCTGCCTCACGAGGACAGACGTCCGTTACAACGCTGCCTACTTAAACAGCTGTCTATATAGTCAGTGCCTACATAGACAGTTCACTAGGTTTAGGGACGGACCCTTACATTGCTGAGGTATTCAGATATGTCATTATCTTGTTTGTTTCAGACAGTGGACTCTTGTATCAGTTCATCACTAACATTTACAATCTGACCTCTACTATCCCTCCAGCTCAGTTTTATATGTTCTCTATTACACACACACACACACACACACACACACACACACACACACATATATATTTCCAGTAATGTAAGCATTAACAGCAGGGTCAGACGGCAGGTGTCAGTGGCAGACGGCCGGCTGCTCCGCAGGTATTTCAGCGATGTTTCCCAAATATTCCAGCTTTCTGTTTTATGTACTGAGCTGACAAAAGTACAGGCCCCCTCTAAAACACACACACACACACACACACTGTCTCGCAGAGCTCCTGGAGAAAGGCTGGAGAGTGTGCAGCCTCTTCTCGCTGATGCTGGATGTTCTTTAACAGGTGAAGTGTGTGATCTCAGTGGGGGACGGCCCTGTTTGTGTGTGTTTGGACCTAATCATGCAAAAAACAAAAGCAGGTAGAAGCTGTACGCAGTGCAGAAAACACCAGGCCAAGCTGCTTTGGCATATGGCGGCGACAGTGGGATAATCAGTCATTTTTATGTGTGCGTTGGCACAGACCTGTAGCGCCTTCAGCACCTACAGGAGACACAGGAGGCTGAGGTGTTAATGTAAGTACAGCAGCCTATGGCCTTCTGAAGTTTATGTTATGGATGAACACTTCGTTACAGTGGGGTGGGGTTTCACTCTCTTTAACATTATAATTTTTCAAGGTATTACAGATAGTTTTTATAGCAACTTCTTGAATCATTTGTTAAAACTACTTAAAATAGCCCTCACAAACTCTCACTGACACACACCAGCTACAGCCGTTTACTCCTATATACAGTTACAGCACCGAAATACTGACGCACACCAGCTACAGCCGTTTACTCCTACATACAGTTACAGCATCAAAATGCTGACGCACATCAGCTACAGCCATTTACTCCTACATACAGTTACAGCACTGAAATACTGACACACACCAGCTACAGCCGTTTACTCCTACATACAGTTACAGCACCGAAATGCTGACGCACACCAGCTACAGCCGTTTACTCCTACATACAGTTACAGCACCGAAATACTGACGCACACCAGCTACAGCCTTTTACTCCTACATACAGTTACAGCACCGAAATGCTGACA
>NC_089804.1:56254953-56257606 GCF_029633855.1 Hoplias malabaricus
CCCAGGCAGGGCCTCAGGCCTCGGGTCAGTGATCCATCAGAGCACATTCAAACCAATCCAACACAAACCATTTCTACAGGTTTAACAGAGTCAGGACCGGAGCCGTCTCCCACTGTGCTCCAGAGTGTAACGAGCGCTCGAGGTCTGAACACGCCAGCGTCTTCTGCTTCACACTGGACCAGACCCTCACTGTCGTGCTTTACTCCTGGACTTCCACAGGTCATGCCCTTCAGCAGCGCTGCCCTCCACAACTGAGAGTACCCCAGGTCACCTCAATCCCTTTACAATATTACCAACAGGACACACACTCACACATTCACTCACACGCTCACACCTACGGACACTTGTGACACTCCAATCCACCTCCCAAGGTGTGTTTTTGGACTGTGGAGGAAACTGGAGCACCCGGAGGAAACCCACACAGACACAGAGAGAACACACCACACTCCTCACAGACAGTCACCCGGAGGAAACCCACACAGACACAGAGAGAACACACCACACTCCTCACAGACAGTCACCCGGAGGAAACCCACACAGACCCAGAGAGAACACACCACACTCCTCACAGACAGTCACCTAGAGGAAACCCATGCAGACACAGAGAGAACACACCACACTCCTCACAGACAGTCACCCAGAGGAAACTCACACAGATACAGAGAGAACACACCACACTCCTTACAGACAGTCACCTGGAGGAAACCCACACAGACACAGGGAGAACACACCACACTCCTCACAGACAGTCACCCGGAGGAAACCCACGCAGACACAGGGAGAACACACCACACTCCTCACAGACAGTCACCTGGAGGAAACCCACGCAGACACAGGGAGAACACACCACACTCCTCACAGACAGTCACCCGGAGGAAACCCACACAGATACAGGGAGAACACACCACACTCCTCACAGACACTCACCCGGAGGAAACCCACACAGACACAGGGAGAACACACCACACTCCTCACAGACAGTCACCCGGAGGAAACCCACACAGATACAGGGAGAACACACCACACTCCTCACAGACAGTCACCTGGAGGAAACCCACGCAGACACAGGGAGAACACACCACACTCCTCACAGACAGTCACCTGGAGGAAACCCACACAGATACAGGGAGAACACACCACACTCCTCACAGACACTCACCCGGAGGAAACCCACGCAGACACAGGGAGAACACACCACACTCCTCACAGACAGTCACCCGGAGGAAACCCACACAGATACAGGGAGAACACACCACACTCCTCACAGACAGTCACCTGGAGGAAACCCACGCAGACACAGGGAGAACACACCACATTAGAGTTAGTTGAACTGATTTTTACAATCCGCGCCCCCTGCTTTATTACTTTATAAGGTTTGCCACTTTACAGCTGAGTTGCTGTGGTTCCTAAAAACCTCCACTGACAGTTGATTGTGGGAAGAAATTTCACAAACTTACTAATTGCAAAAATGGCATCCTACCACACTACATTTGACTCATTTAACTCTTTGGAATGACCTCTTCTTTCACTATGTTTGCAAAGACAGACTGCATGTCTGATAATTGATATTTTAGACTACATCTGTGGCAATGAGACTGAATAAAACACCTGAATGAGGTTTCCTGCTTCTTGTCAGTATCACAGCATTCATTTAATGTGCTCTGCCAATCAGATTCAAGGACTGAAATTAACTCTGAGGGGCCTGTGTTGTCCGAGGTGTCCTAAAGATCTTGCCAGAGTGAAGAAATCTCCAGATCTTTAATGTCATTGAAGTTCAGGTTGTTGACGTCGGGGCGGCAGCGTGGTGATGGATGAGGAATGCAGCAATTAGCAAATGAGTTTTTTTGGGGTTTTGTTGCGAGATTGTCAGAGACGATGGTGGTGGTGTGAGTGTGAGTGTGTGTGTGTGTGTGTGCTGTGGGGGGGTGGGGGAGTGTTCTGCTGCCAGGTGTGAGGAGCTGGGGGGGATGGAGGGAGGGATAGAGGGAGTAACGGAGGTGTATAAGAGGAGGAGGGGGGTCTATGGCAGTATATTTATTAGCGGCTGTCAGCAGGGTGACACTTTGATGAATGGTGGTGTGTAATCAGGAGTGTGTTCAGACAGCCTGCACTCACAGCCTTCTACCTGCCAAACACACACACACACACACACACACACACACACACACACAACGACAGAGATTTTGTCTTAACCTTTGGAAAAACATGCTGCGGAAAACATGCTTTCCTCCTGGAAGTGAAGGGACGAGAGACACAGGCAGAGAGAGAGAGAGAGAGAGAGAGAGAGAGAGAGAGAGAGAGAGAGAGAGAGAGAGAGAGAGAGAGAAGGATGAAACAGAGTGAAAGAGAACCAGAGAAAGTGACATAAGCAAGTTAAAAAAATGAAAAAGGAAAGAGAGAAGAGATAAATGACAAAAAGAAGTGTGAAAAAGAAAAGTAGCAAGAAAACGGAAAGTAGACTAAGACATTCAAGACAAAAAGAGAGAAAGAAAAGCAGGAGAAAGAGGGTGAGAGAGAGAGACAGAGAGCGAGAGAGAGAGAGACAGAGAGACAGACAGAGAGAGAGAGAGAGACAGACAGACAGAGAGAGAGAGAGAGACAGAGAGAGAGAGAGAGAGAGAGAGAGAGAGAGAGAGAGAGAGAGAGACAGAGA
>NC_089804.1:56937373-56942373 GCF_029633855.1 Hoplias malabaricus
CAGTAGAGTTCCCAAATTCACAGTCGTACTGAAGTACTACAGCAGTACACAATCCGAATTTGGGACGTAGTGTTAAGAGTTGACTGATCTCCAAACACCGAATGTTGGCGGCTCTTTCCGTGCCGATGTATTTGGTCCATCAGCGGTTCTCACCCACTTTCATGGGGAACACTGGGCTAATATTCGTCATCCAACCATCTCTAGAAGTCAGTGTTTGAGTCATTGTGCTGACCCAGTGGAGAAAAAAAAAAAAAAATCCTTTTTTGTATCAGAAGGAGGAAGAGAAAATGGAGAACTTTACACCACAATGGTACTGACAGTTTAACCACACCACCACGGCGCCCTTCGGCCTGAAACCACAAAAGCATAGCCATTCAGACGTGAGGCACGAGAGGGTTTTGAAAAACCCGCGCTCTGAGTGAGGCGTTGGGGCGCTGTCACAAGGTTTCCACAGTGTCATATGATGTGTCTGAGACTGTATAGTTTTGTAGTGATGTCAGGAAACAGTGTTGTAGCGCATTCGGGTCAAATCTGTGGATGTACAGACCGTGTTTTAGCTAAGACTTATCACGGGTTTAGAGGATGAAGCCCTATATCTGTGAACCAGATGTTGTCGGGAAGGCTTTTGTCTGTTTTTAGCTTTGCATCGACTGGATATTATCAGAACTCCAATGCTAGTCTACTTTGTTTGTTTTTTGTCCTTCTTCTTTCACCAGGGCTGTAGTGTCAATGTATTTCTGTTGCTGTATTTTAAAAAAAAAACAGCTGGATTGCATTTGTGTCATTCCCTCAGTATCATTTGCGCTCACAGAATAAAAATGCACTGATGTTCTCCAAGTGCTGTCCAACTCCATTCCTTCGAATAACAGGCGGGGGGTTGTGCAGCCGCAGCCTGACCCTGGACCCGGCTCGATCGTTCGGTGGGGAGTTGGCTCGGTTTTGTCTCAGCCCCAGTTTTATAATCTGATACCGACCCATTACTGACTGTGGACAGTTCACCTCAGACTTCTGACTGAGCCGCTCGTACAGGTTTACTAACGTTCTGGCTCCGAGATGGTGTTTAACAGGTGATTTATTACAGTCATGTGATAGCGAAGCTTATGAAGGTTCTTGTGTTTCCTGTGAATTTTACCGTCTTGCGAAGCGACCTAAATTTTCGTGCTCAAACGTAAAGGAACTTTATTTATAACTCACATTCCCTGGAGTAAAATTAGGACATACTTTTACACTCACACCTTTATTCCCACTCGAGTCCTGCGCACTGTACGTTAGGGCGTAATCACTTTTCTGTTTTTCCACTTGTGTAATTCACTATTGCTCACACTCGTCAGGTGCACAAAGCTAAAACTAAAACGTACAGGACGTGTCTGACGGTCGACATGTTTTAGCATTTATTCTATATTAATGTTTTATTCTTAAACAGAAAAATAGTCCCCTGAAAATGTCACGTCACCAGTATTCACAGAGCACGACTTTCTTGTGTTTATTGTGACTAAGCTGGCTCCTGTGGTGACCTTGTCTCTCTCTAACCTTAGCACGCTCTTTCTGTCGGACTGTGTGGTGAACAGAAGAAACCCTGCCTTTTCTGGGTCCTATGACTTGTAAAACTAAACAAGGAAGAGTAGTAGAATAGTGCATGTGCCTGTCATGATAGCACTTTATTTTTGTGATTGATAGATGGTTCCAGAAGTAACTGCATTAAATAATATTATTGTAATCTTAAGACCGAGTTGTGCCACTGATATAATGAAAATATAATTGCGTTATTATGCAGTTACACTCCTTTGTAACAGTAAAGTGATGAGTTTTAGCGAAAATGTACAAGCTAAGAATATTCAGAGCAGAGAGACTGGAGAAAAACAGAGAAAAGAACAGAGCGAGTGGCTAAGTCGATAAAAATGATTAAGGAAATTTCCTAATATTGTTTGATGAATCGATGATGTAATTATTGTGACAGGCCTACACTTGGATAAAAAGTAGCCAAAGCATATAACCACTGATTAGCCTGGTGCTAGCTTAATTATAAAATACCAATAACTTATGCTTATATGTTTCAAAGGCTAAGCACCACTTAATGGACCTCCATGAATATTCCACATTATTGTAGTTACTGACAGATATAAGTATGAATTAAAATGAAAATAGCAGCTTAATTTGCTTTAAAAATGACAATTTTTTTAAATTGAAGGAAAAACCCGAGCTCTCTACGGAAATTCTCAAACGCGACCGTGACGTCACTGGTGGACAACAGCTGAACAACGCCGCGGTAAAACACCGTTATGACTGACTGTTATGACAGTATCTAGCTAAATAACCAACATTATTCATGACAATAGCCTAGCGATAAGCCAAACTCAAATGTAGAGGTACCGTTATTCTTGTAAATGTGATCGAAGTCGAACTCGAATTCATCCGACACTATAAACCTCCGTAATGCAGCTACGTAGCCGAGTATAATCTGAGCCACCGAGTTTAGCGAGTCAAGCTAACGTTAACTAACACCAACTAAAACAGGCGAAGTGAGTGTCCTTACCCTGTTTACCTCCATGTTACAGAGGCTCTTGAACACCTTTCGTTGGTGTCCTTAAATGCCCATATTGTTGGAAAAGCGCCAGTGAAATGAGCTACAGATAACGGAGTGAGCGGATGTTCCTTTCCAAAGTGCCCGTTTAAAGTGGACAAATTTAGTCCATTTTCTGGATATTTTGGGATCTTTGGGCCATTTGTTCACAGATGTCCCACTGTACATTGAATGATTGCAGCCAAAAACAACACACCTTTTCCTCATTTTGCATTAAATTAAGTGCAGCTTCTAGAGTTGTTGTCCACCGTCTACGTCACAGGCAAGACGCCTATTAGAGTTTCCCAACACCGCTGGGGGGGGCAGCGGTCTTTTAAACCTTATTCCTTCAATTAGTAAGAAATAACATGTTTTCTGACTCTCAATAAACACAAGTTAGGAACTCAAACTCCACTGTATTTATTTGTTTGACACTTTCCTATCGCTGCTGCTTAGCCTCTAAGACACTGTAATGTAATCAGTAAAAATGCAGCACTTGTATTCGTAGGTCATGTATTATTAGAAACCACATTACATTGGGTTGAATGAGATTTTTCCCCCTTCACTATCACTTTAAATGGAAAGTGCTCTTTGTTGATGCTCAGCATGGTCCTCTGCACTTATCTTGATTGGACTGGTAGAGCACACGCTGAGCTGGGAGCCTTCATCTCAGGGCCTTTTCAAGGACACGACGCTTCGTTGCCGGGCAGTTCCCTATAGCCACTTTCTGGATGACATCATTTGCCTGTTTGTGTCTGTGGTCCTCGCAGTGGACACTCCTCCGTCCCCGGCTACTAACAGCACAGATGGGAAGAATGGAGGGAGAGAACTGCTGATCACAGCGGTGGCCTGACCAGTCAGGCAGGACATTTGGGTTTTGTCGTTATGGAGACGGGTCTCTTTGTTGATAGCGTTGTCCTGACACCGCGCCTCATTTGTTTGACTTGTCCTTAATGAAGGGAATGGCATTAAGAGCGGATTGCGGGGCCTAATGCATGGTGTCCATAAACAGTAGAGTGTAAACATTCAGGAGGCATCATGAGATCTCAGAGCGTAAATAGAATAATCACTGTGTTTTTTAATTTATTTTGGACTGTATTTTGTGTTGCATCTTATGTAAAATGCAGACACATTACGATTGTCCCACCCCCTCGTCTTAGTCTGTCCAATCGCAGCGCTAGACCCGCACTGAGTGACAACAGAGAAGAAAGACAACCGAGCAAAAACAGCTAAAAACCAGAGCTTCTGCTCCTCGCTCCTCACTGCTGTGCGCTCGGGGTCGGGGTGAACAGCGAGCGGCTCATTATCATTTAAAGGAACAGGTGCGTTCTGAACAGGGCTGTTTACACAGAGGGAGAACACTGCTGTGGGGTTTGATCCTTGTGGTATTTTGATGGAAAATGGTCACTGACGTTTTATTAAGTGCCTGGATTCCCATCTTTGTGAGATGGTGTTCTCTTCTAATGACCACTACTGTGTCAGACCGCCGTGTTATTCACTAAACTGTACCAGTGAATATACAGTACCTCTGCTACTGAACTCTATCGAAGGTAGTCTTTTTGCTGTCGCCGGTGATTAGTTAAAGATTACTGATTCTTATTGATCCGGGATTGATGCAGCTGATTCACCACATTCTTTTCAGATCAAACACATGCCAGCATTTAATTTTTTTTTACAACTCTTGTGAAGAGTAATAAAGCATGAATGGGTCGCTGGGTGAAGCTGATAGTCATGTGGGTGTGTTTCAGATGATGAACTCAGTGTTATTGTGACACTCTGAAAGTGACCGGGAGTAGCCCTCGAACACACCCACGCCGCAGTCTCCACTGCAAGATAGAGACATAGTGAGAGTGGGGGATAGGAGGAGAGATGACGAGCAAGAGAACAGCAAAGGAGGGGGGGAGAGACAGAAAATGATGGTTAAAAGGATGATGTGAGGAATGTCTCTCTCTCTCTGTGTCTGTCTCTGCCTCTTTCTCTCTGTGCCTCTCTCTCTGTCTGTCTGTCTCTACCTCTCTGCCTCTCTGTGCCTCTCTCTGTCTCTGCCTCTCTCTCTCTCTCTCTCTCTCTCTGTGCCTCTGTCTGTCTGTCTCTACCTCTGTCTGTCTCTCTCTCTGTCTGTCTGCCTCTCTCTCTCTGCCTCTCTCTCTGTCTGTCTGTCTCTGCCTCTTCCTCTCTGTGCCTCTCTCTGTCTCTGCCTCTTTCTCTGTCTCTCTGTGCCTCTCTGTCTGTCTGTTTCTCTGCCTTTCTCTCTCTCTCTCTCTCTCTCTCTGTGCCTGTCTGTCTGTCTGTCTCTGCCTCTTTCTCTCTGTTTGTCTCTGCCTCTTTTTCTCTCTGTCTGTCTCTCTCTGCCTCTCTCTCTCTCTGTCTGTCTCTGCCTCTCTCTGTCTGTCTCTGCCTCTCTCTCTCTCTGTCTGTCTCTGCCTCTCTCTCTCTCTGT
>NC_089804.1:56947373-56952373 GCF_029633855.1 Hoplias malabaricus
AGTGCGTTGACTGAGAGCATTGAGGAAAAACACACTAGCGTCTCGTACGAGAATGGCCACTGTTCCTCACACTTGAGTGTTTGTATCCAATGAAAATAACAGATGAACAGATGAAGCTTGGTGTTCTTGTGTGTGGAAGCAGACCAGCTCAGAATCGGCCCTAGGTGCGGGTTCAGATGTTCGGGAGAACTGTGACAACTCCCTTATTTGTGCCTCCCAACTTCACAAAAGTGAGAATGAGCCCAGGACATGAGGCTGGAGCTTGTGTAGAAGCTGTGAGTGTTTCCAGCACTGAGCAGACACTCGGAGCCCAGGGTTACGGTAATGATATTCCTCTCTTGTGTGCTGCTGGTCATAATTAAGGGCTGAGAACACACACAACACGTCATCAGACACACAGCAAATTATCACTTCCCACTGCGCATGTGTGTGAGTGGACGTCTGATGAGAGCATTCGTCCAGTAATAAATGGTGTCTGGGTCTGTGCACTGTGTTTGTGTGGGTGTCTGTTTAATGAGAGTGTTTAAGCAGTAATATGATGTCTATGAGACAGACAGAGAGAGAGACAGACAGACAGACAGACAGAGAGAGACACAGACAGACAGACAGAGAGAGACACAGACAGACAGAGACAGACAGACAGACAGAGAAACAGGGAGAGAGAGAAAAAGAGACAGAGAGAGAGAGACAGACATTCAGACAGGGAGAGAAACAGAGGGAGAGAGAGAAAAAGAGAGACAGAGACAGACAGAAAAAGAGAGAGAGAGAAAGAGAGAGACAGATAGACAGAGACAGACAGACAGAGAGAGACAGACAGACATTCAGACAGAGAGAGAAAGACAGACAGAAAAAGAGAGAGAGACAGAGGGAGAGAGAGAAAAAGACAGAGAGAGACAGACAGAGTCAGACAGAGAGAGACAGACAGACATTCAGACAGAGAGAGAGACAGGGAGAGAGAGAAAAAGAGAGAGAGAGAGAGACAGACAGACAGGCAGAAAAAGAGAGAGAGACAGAGAGGGAGAGAGAGAGAGACAGACAGACAGAGACAGAGAAAAAGAGAGACAGACGGAGAGGGAGAGACAGACAGACAGAGAGAGAGAAAAAGAGAGACAGACAGACAGAGAGAGAGAGAATAGTTTTGTTAATTTCTGAGATTAAGATTGGATTCATTTTACATTTAGGCTTTTCTCATTAGTCGTTCATCTACAGCACCGAGGAAATGTCAGAGGCTTTTCCCATTTCAGTTCATTTCCATACGTTCCATATATATATCACCACTTAACAAGGGCTCTCAGTCAAAACATTAAAATCACCCCCTCTCTACTGCTCCATCTCTACTGACCACACAGGAGCACTTTATAGTGCTATAAATACAGACAGTAGTGGATCTGTTGTTCTGCATACTTTTAAAGCTGTTCTTCATTGGTCAGAACCCCCACAGAACAGGTTTGGCACAGCGCCCCCTCTCTTTAACAGAGATGGCGGTAAAGTCAGGCGCTGTTTACTCGTGGTGTATTTGCTTGTTGTTATTGTTTTGGACTGAACACAGCTCCGCCCCCCAGTTCTCACAGATCAGTTTTTCCTTGTCGCAGGTTCAGCTTTCGCTGTAGATTTTCCTCAGCCACCGACCCAAGGAGCGTTTGAACCTCTTCAAAACCTCGGGGGAATGTTACGAGCTGCTGCTGAGAGTCGGATAAAAACTAATGTGAAAGCTGCTGTAACTTGAGAGATTTTACAAGCGGCTCTTCGTTTCGTGGTGATTGACAGGTCTCTGGCCAATCAGGGCACTGCAGTGTTTACACAACACCATTTAGTGCCTACTCGGCTCCAGCGATCAGGGACCAGGTAACGGGTTTGACCAGTGGAAAAGCAAAAGAGCAGAGCTGAGTCTTGTAGATTCCATCCAAAAATACCATCACAGAGTGGACACCGGGTTTAAAAACTGTCTGATCGTTCTCAAATGAGTTGTATGTACACAGAAGAGTGTGTGACCCCTATTCAGAACTGGTGTGTGTGTTTGTGAGGTAAGAAGCATAGGGTGAACTTGAAGGAAACCTCATGACCACACATCATTTGACATAAGCTCAAAGTCAAACTTGTGACAATTAAAGTGTACCTTCCCTTTAACCGAAGTCCCTTTTTATTGTTTAACAACTCAACAGTTACATTAGCATTAGCTCAGAAATGTAGTCCGCATTAGTGGCTCGGTTTGTTCATGTGCTGTACGGACCCTAAAGGTTTCAGAGTGCGAAGAACACATGCATCTTTGCGGCTCGCTAGGGTTTTCAACATCAGGAAGTTTTGTGCACATTCCTGTGGGATCATGAGACCTGGTCAAGAGCAGAAAGCGCCGCCCAGAGCTGGACAGAGTCACAAGACCTTAGCCTTTGGTCCCAAATCACAGCTTTTCTTCTCAGCGGAGTGTGCTGTGTGTAATTAGGCCTTTTTGTGAACTAGCGTCTAATCTAGTCTTTTGTCATCTACTATCATGCATCAGATTTGTGGGCAAATACCTCTAGACCCGTGATTAGTTATGTGCCCCTGCTTTGGACATTCATTTTTATAGTCTTCATAACATTCAGAAGCATCTCTGTGTGAGCCGTTAGAGCCACAGGGTGTAAAAAATCAATTAAAGAAACATGCAGCCAGGCATTGTATAAAGCACAATATCAGCTGATGTTTTGCTGTGTTTAACCTCGTCTTTGCGTTCTCACGTACGCACGGGTCCAGCACCATGATTGGACGGACTCGGACGACGGTTTGGAGTACTTTCCGAAGTGTCTGCACTTGACAAGGAGCAGTGGGTAGACTGCAGATCTATTAATTAATGAACATACACTCAACAGTTGATTATTCCATATGTCCCTTTTTAAATGAAGCTGGTGCAACACATTAATTTTCACCAGTGTGTGTTGTTTATGCTCAAATTTACAGTGGAGTACAAACGATTAATTAAAAGGAAACGGTGTAGTGGAAAATGACGTCTTATTAATGTTTTTGTGGCTTTAAATGAAACCACATCTTCATAAAACCATGCCCCGTGCTCATCCTGCAGCTTTCGAAACACTCTTCACATTGCAGTGAGTTTAGAAAACGAATAAACACTCTCATTGATGTGAAGATAAACTGCTGTGGAAAATGACATTGCCTTTGATATGGGTTTTTATTGTAGAATGAATTCTGTGATGAGCCCAAAAAGCCACAGTCCTAATAAAATGTTTTTTTAAAACAGTGCTGTCAGTAAATCACAGCATGGAAACAGAAGGTTTTACATAATTGAAAGCTGTCAGAGTCCTCATAGGAAAGTCTGTCCACTTGGCAACTATCTTGGCACTAGCCCCGGGGGGCAGCTTTTTCCACTCAAACAACACCCAGCTCCTGTCGCTCTGAATGGAAGGGTTTTGAACCCAAAAGTAAAAGCCATGATAATGTTTCAAAATACAAGGTAAAAACAAACAAAGTGAGTGGATGGTTTGGAGATTTTGGCTTGTTCTGGCTTCTTCATATTTGCGTATCGTCACTGTCCAGTGAACAATCTGATTCTCCAAAATAACTAGTAAATAGTAACACAATTTAAATGTGAAGACTTATTTAAGGAGACAGGTCTTGCTTTTGGCACAACTACTCACAGATAGGGGGCAGCAGCGAGTAATGTTTGTTTATTTGAGCTTGTACCATTTTCTGTTGAGGGGGGGATAAAAAAGACATCTACCGTAATTTATCATTTCAACATCAAAAGACGTGGCGCTAACTGAATTAGCTGCTAACTTTTAGCCTTCGGTTTCGTTTCCAAGCCTTGTTTTCATAAGATCGTCACAATAATTATGTAATTGACTTGTGGTAAATATACGGACATTCCCTCAGTTTTTCTCACCTCAGTTTTGCCCAGTGTGTTTGTTTATTTAAGAATGAACGTGACCGATATTTTAGCCGTTCTCTGCATTTCTCTGGTCTCTTTGTTTTGGTGCCATTGCATGTATTTGATTATAAACTGTGCTTTTAATATTTTTAAAACTACATTTTTGCTGTAAGCTCCTTGCTCTTTGATGTGGTGTAATTTCATTATTATGAGATTGTTAACATAATATCAGTGGCGTAAAATAACAACAGTATCGTTATCGCATTTATGTATCTGACAGTGTATCGACCACATAACCGCTACCATCAGAGGCCCATGTTTTCATCAAATTCAGGCCCCTGTCTTCACTGCTAAGTGTTCAATCGCACAGTCTGCCCAATGATTCCTGACAAACCTCGGCTGTAACCTGTAGCAGAGAAGCCGTTTTTGAGAAAACGATCTCGGGCTGGAGTCCGATCGATGAGCGGCTCACTGTAGCTATCGTTAGCGGTCATGCTAGCGGTATATTTAGATTACATCGATGGCTTTGACGTGATGAAAACACTTCGGTTAGGTGTTGTGTTGAAGGCCCACAGATATCAGAGAAGGCTGCTGTCAACACTTGAGCCGTGAAGCGTGCACCTGTTCCTTTCAGCTCTTTCATTATTAGGCTGTGACTCAGCCTTTCGTCTGGTTAATGATTAATAATCATCACACAGTCCCTGGTGTTACTGATGCTGAGACCGCGGACAAAAGCTCGACATCGGATCGTTCACTTATTAATGGATGTTGTTACAGGAGCCTTGAATAAACCTGTGGGAGAATCACAAACAGCTCGGTCGTAGTTGTAAACGTATTACTTAATCCACCACGTTTAATTGGACCACTTCTCCACAGTGGAACACGGTTCTGGGACTTAATGAAACATCTGTGACCTGCTTTGGTCAAAATACCACAAGGGTCAAACCCAGATTGTCAGCGGGGGGAGTGATGCCCTATGATTCTGGGCAGGCTCTGGACTCACGGTGACCCTGATCCGAGTGAAACCCATGTATGACAATGTATTGAAGCCTATCTGAGGTGATTCCAGTGGTTTATTTAATGCGAGGTTCTTAGACTGATGTGTTGTGGTGCTGCTGTTAATAGAAGATTGTTCAGTAGA
>NC_089804.1:56957373-57077373 GCF_029633855.1 Hoplias malabaricus
TGTAAAAATAAATTACACTAGGGGGAGCAGGTGGTTATACATTTTAAACACTCAAGTCAGTTGCGAGTTTTCTCTAAAGAATCAGATCGTGTTTAGTCCCTGTATGAACCAGTTTATGTGGCATAGAGTGGATCTTCCACACGGGGGACGCCATTTTAACAGTCTTCCTCCAGACCATTGGAGACCGTCTTTGGATAGTTGAGTTGCTCAGCCATGGCAGTCGAAGATAAAGATGTGTTTTATCACAGAAGGCGATATCTTCACAAACTGCATGGAGGGGGTCCCCCACCTGGAGGCATCCATGTTTGAAATCAGTTTAGGACTTGGATGTTTTCTCTGATACGTCCAGGTCACTAGGGGCCAGTACAGGGCTGTTTTAGTATTTATAAAACTGCATTACACTTTCTAAATACATCACCATGGCGTGGTAAGTGCTGCTGTTCTGTGTGAGAATTTACACTAGACATTGGAACATTTCTGTGAGGATGTAATGGCTTTGGGCCACAGACATCAGTGAGGTCAGGTACCGATTTTGGACGATTAGTGCTGGGTTAAACACCGCTCGAACTCATCTCAAAGGCATTGGATGCGGCTCCAACCTATTTGTCGCTGTAGAGAGCACCGTTCACCGCTTCACAGCCCAAGGCTTTAGGGCTTTATGCCCCTCTACCCACCCTTAGCTCGGAGCATTGTTACCCTAGGCTCGTGCCGTTTTTTAATACTGAGGTATTGGATATCAGTGATGAGTCTGGTTTAGCGTCTGCAGGTCCCTCCCTCTCCTCAAATATGACAAACCCTGCGATTACAAAAGTAAAAAGGAAGTTTTCCAAGTAATAAAGTGTCCATATCGTGTAGTGACCAGAGCATTACCTCGTCTTCACTGCTTCAGTTCGGCATCGGTGCTGTAAAAGCTGTCACAGGAAAAACAAAGAAGAAAATAAGCGTCAAAACCTAAGAGGTAGATGTGACACATCGAGGTTGGTGGGGTGTGAAACCGGGCCGAGTTTGTAGCTTCCTCATGTCATGTCAATCAAAGTCTCTCTCACTTTTTTTTTCTTTTTTTTTCCCCCCTCTCCTCTTCTGTAGACTGTATCCTGTCAGAGGTCTCTTTAGCTCGGGGCACAGCTAAAAACCGTATGAAACAGCAGTGGCACTGCCTTTAACTCATCTGTAGACAGTGAGTCTCAGAGCGAAAGACCTTTTTATTTCAGTTGTCTGCATTCGTCTTGATTCACAGAAACGCAGTGGTCGTGGTGAACGTGAGCGACCGAACATTCCTTTCTTATCAGTGGTGGTCGTTTAAACGTTTTCACTGACTCTTGAAGACGCAGGGCACTGGGATTAACATTCAGTCAAAGCCAGTGTGGTTTTAGAAAGTATTTAGTGATTGGTTCAACTCATAGTTTCTCATGATTTTTTGTTATTATCCCTACATTATTGTTTCTATGACGTGCAACTCACGTAACGAATGCTCCATGGATGGGGTCTCCCACATGGGGATGGTAATATTTAATATAGGTTTAGTTCGGAACCTCTGACACATCCGGGCCACTAGGTGTCAGTGTAATGTGAAGTGTTCCAACAGTTCACCGACGCGGGCAGAGAACTAAGACACGGTTTTCAGGCCAAGATACTGTTTACTTTGTTTTGTTTTGTAGTGGAGATGCACGGTTATTGAAGCTAACAAGCTGTCGTGACATTGTTTTCCACTGGATCTGTGTCCTTGTGGGACCAGTACACTAAATAAATTAATTAATACGTAAATAACAACTCTCCTATGAACCATTTTGGGTCTGAGGTCAGTTTAACTTTTCAGTACAATTTGATACAAAGATGAGCCTTGAATTAATCACGCTAACTGTGCATTGACATGTGCTGAAGTGTGTTCTCTTGAAAGATGAGTTGACTTACACACTCTCTCTATCTCTCTCTCTCTGTAGTGAATGAGTACCTGTTCATGGTGCAGGCCCGGGGGATGCGGTTCCGGGAGAATGTGAGGAACATTGGAGCTCAGGTTCTGGAGCAGGTGGTGAGAAGTGCCTACAGCATCAACGGAACAGGTACAGACTGCCTTCTCCATCTCACCCTCCTTTAACTCAATCACTCGCACCTAATTCAGCATAAAGAGCACAGCCATTTCCTCTCCGCAGTAATAAAGTGCCCACATCACTCATGTGACGGCTCATTTGTTGTACATTGATGAATTGGCTGACACTCACACTCTCTCTCTCTCTCTCTCTCTCTCTCTCTCTCTCTCTCTCTCTGTAGATTATCTCTACGATTTTAACCTGAGTGAGACGTCTGCTCCCCCAACACCATATCTCCCACCGGGATTCACCTACCTGCCCACGGACATCTGTCCTGAGAAACTGCCCACTATGAGTATGCTGTGTCCACATCTATTTTTCATGTTTCTTGTCGAGTGATTTTCTCACTCAATTTTTCGTGTAATCATGTGGGGATACTTCAGCAACTAATTATATAATGATGAATTGAATCGTTGTTGGGCGGCACGGTGGCGCAGCAGGTAGGTGTCGCAGTCACACAGCTCCAGGGGCCTGGAGGTTGTGGGTTCGATTCCCGCTCGGGTGACTGTCTGTGAGGAGTGTGGTGTGTTCTCCCTGTGTCTGCGTGGGTTTCCTCCGGGTGACTGTCTGTGAGGAGTGTGGTGTGTTCTCCCTGTGTCTGCGTGGGTTTCTTCCGGGTGACTGTCTGTGAGGAGTGTGGTGTGTTCTCCCTGTGTCTGCGTGGGTTTCCTCCGGGTGCTCCGGTTTCTTCCTACAGTCTAAAAACACACATTGGTAGGTGGATTGGCGACTCAAAGTGTCTGTAGGTGTGAGTGAGTGTCTGTGTGTGTGAGTGAATGTTGCCCTGTGAAGGACTGGCACCCCCTCCAGGGTGTATTCCTGCCTCACGCCCAATGATTCCAGGTAGGCTCTGGACCCACTGTGACCCTGAACTGGATAAGGGTTACAGATAATGGATGGATTAATCTGGATTAATTAATTAATTGTTAACGTCCCAGTTTTAATGTTGGGTTTAGCCTGCGTTTTGAATCCAGCATTAAATCAAGACTCTAATGCTGCATCGACTTTAGAATTGCCCCACCCCCTCATTTGATTCTCTCCAAGCACAACTCTGGACCTGCGTTTATGTGAGAACCCAAAGGCGAGGCTAAATGCAGCGAAACAGACACAACGAGCACAGAGGACTAAGAGCACTGGGAAAACGTAAACAGAGAAGAAAGAAAACCAAGCGAAAGCAGTTAAAAACCAGAGCGTCTGCTCCTCACTGCTGTGCACTCAGGGTCGGGGTGAACAGAGAGCGGCTCGTTATCATTTAAAGGGACAGACGCTAAATGCGACTGTTCTGAACAGGAGGGGGAGCTCTGCTTTGATCAAAGCAGATCAGAAATGTTTAACTGTGTTCCACTGTGGAATAGTGGGAGAGTTTGTCCGATCTGAAGTAAATAAACAGAGGAAGGGTAACACAGGGCGAATGAAATCTTTATTAGCAGGTATTAAAATATATAAGGGTTGTAATGTTCATATCAACGTATCCCTAGTTCTAATGTGGCTGATATCTCTACTATATAAAGTTTTATAGCTATACAGTAAAACCATTTTTATAACCTCCACAGGCAATTTGCACAGCATTTTCCCTTTAACGTCACTTTCCTCTCATCCACACAGAGGGTCTTTTGGAAGTCGATATGAGTGAAGTGTCTCTGGAGCAGGTGGAGAGGGACCTCCAAGAGGCAGACCCCAGTCTGGGCCTCGGGGGCCACTGGAAGCCTAAAGACTGCATCCCCCGCTGGAAGGTGAGTCTCAACGTTTACGTTTACGCCGTTTGCCATTTTTAATTGTTATAGATAATTGGAGCTAATTTACTTGTAAGTGGTTACGTGTTGTTCCGGCCCAAGCATTGATTCATCTTCCCTTTTATTCCTCCCCGACTCTATTAGGATTTGCCAGTGGTATTCAAATATATTTGTATATAAGAATACACCTCAGTTTTAGTGAGGTATTCAAATATATATATGTGTGTGTGTGTGTGTGTGTGTGTGTAAGCTTTCATATATGGTTTTTAATATATGGAAACAGTCACAGAGAAATGTGTCGCGCAGTGCAAACCACAACAACCGGATGCTTGCTGTGGTCTGTTCACAAGAAATGCCACATGGTCTTGTGAACACCCTACTTCAAATACGGCATGACGTCTGAATTGTTGTAGGGCCCCTTTACGTTTATCTGGTCACCATTTCTTCCGGCCGTGCGTCCAGCTCTGATTTCTCCCAGCTCTGAGTGTTAAAGCCAGTGAGGAGAAGTAGAGCAGTGCAGCTCTGCTTTGGAGTTTCACTCTGATTTCCTCAGTGTGAAGAGTCTCTCAGTTCTGCAGCTGACACACACTCATACGTTTCACAACTCTGTCATAACTGAGCCTCTGGAACATTGGTGAAATAGTTTCAAGAGAAAAGGATGGATTACTTTCCCCACTTTCCTTTCTCGACAGCTGTGAGCCGTGTTCGCCTTCACGCTGTTTAACAAAGACAGGAAGCCTTTAACTTCCCTGTGAAGTAAAGTTATTATGAAAAGTGGGCAGCCCAGGATTCTCACTCACCTTCCACTCCCTGGTGTATCTGATTGCTCCCTCATTAAATTGAATTAGCTGCTGCTGATGGAATTGAACACATCCTTTAGTGGTTAAAGTGCAGAGATAAGCACCCAGACCCCATCTGTGTTTCTCTAAAAAAAAAAAAAAAAAAAAAAAGATATGGTCATTTTTTCAATATTAAGGTTTATTCACATTCATAACAATGTTAGTTAGTGAATTTAATGGCGGAGACACACTGTTGAGATGGCTACTATGACAGAAACAGACTTCTGTGTTCTTATACATGTAAATTCAATTAAGAAAATGATCAAATACACTTTCCTTGTCTCTCTGAAACAGCTCAGAGTTGTGCAAGAAAGAATTACACATTACGTTTACCCAATCCAAATTTGTACATCATTTCTACATCAACCCGTTACTACAAAAACTTCCCATTTCCACATACGTACATTTAATGCCACGTTTAATGTGTGAATGGTGACCCCTTCAGATTTTTTCAGCCTGTCTGTATACTACATAGTTCTGCAGAAAAGGACATCCTCCCTCATCCTCATCTGTTTACCTTCCCTTCCTTCCTGGCTTTAGGTTGCCATCCTGGTGCCTTTCCGGAATCGTCACGAGCATCTGCCCATCCTGTTCCGCCACCTGATCCCCATCCTGCAGAGGCAGAGGCTCCAGTTCGGCTTGTACGTCGTCGAACAGGTGAGAAGAACTTAATGAACGAATAATAGAATCCAGTGTTGAGTTAAAATCCGGGTAGCTCATATTTTGTAGCCCCACTAATGCGAAGTCTCCTGTTCAGTATGTTTACTGTTTGGAATGATAATGAGGAAAAACATAGGCGGATAAACACTTACGGTTCTAAAATACACATTCATTCATTCATTCATTGTCTGTAACCCTTATCCAGTTCAGGGTCGCGGTGGGTCCAGAGCACTACCTGGAATCATTGGGCACAAGGCGGGAATACACCCTGGAGGGGGCGTCAGGCCTTCGCAGGGCAACACATTCACTCACACCTACAGACAGGTGCGACCTTGAGTCGCCAATCCACCTACCAACGTGTGTTTTTGGACTGTGGGAGGAAACCGGAGCACCCGGAGGAAACCCACGCAGACACAGGGAGAACACATCACACTCCTCACAGTCACCCCGAGGAAACCCACGCAGACACAGGGAGAACACACCACACTCCTCACAGACAGTCACCCGGAGGAAACCCCGGTATATACTATACAATATATAAACTAAATAAGGGTAGAGTATATATTCACACGTTAACACTATACATTCAGTTCAAATACATTATAGCAGTGTTTAAAACATCCAATGTATTAATGTATAACCAAGAAATATGCAGACGTTTACATTACTATAATAAATATTGGCATTAGATAAGGTATGGATTCCAGGTGTAGTGTGACGAGGTGATTAGGGAGTGTGCTATCGGTCATATTTCCAGTAAATGAGTAAAGTAAAGTGCAGGGTGAAAAGTGAGATTGTACACTGAGGGACTGTGCACTCGCTGTTCAGCAGCTTGATGTGGTGGGGGAAGAAGTCTCTGAACTGTGTGGTTCTGGACTTTATGCTTCATTAGATATAGAATAAAAGACAATAATAACAATAATCATTTGTATCTAGAGCACGGATCATAAACACAGCATCTCAAGACGATAAGCTGGATATTTAATGTAAGATAAACTCAGACACAGAAAGAGTAAAATATCGACCTTTAAAAATGAATATTAATAAAAGTAAATAACAGGTATTTTGAATTAAATATTAGTTTAATAGTTAGATGTTTTTAAATGTGTGCTGGGACACATTTAAACAGCTGGCACTGTTTAGAATCATAAAAGCAGGTCATACTTGGAGTATAATTAGATTCAGAATCAGTTCATTTGAATCACGACCTTCAGATCAATGCATTGATGAATGTAAGTCCTCCCACAGTTTTACAGGTTTGAGTTAAATCAGAGGAACGTGTTTGAGACATGAGCAATCATTCCTCTATTGGGAAGCCACTAAAGTCCCTGCGTCTTTGGCCTCCTGCAGATGACAGTGTTGTAAATAACAGAGCTATCGCACTATTGCACAAGTCTTTATCTCACACTGATGTGATATACACCCAGCGTAGTGTATCCACTGGAGTGTCCTAGAGCCACAATGTTATCACCGTCACCTCCACCCACGAAAGCCATAGTCAAAGAGTTCAAAAGCTCTTATCTCCCCTCAGAGAGAGACAAAAGGCCGGGCTAACACTGGGAATGATGCATGCTGCTCAGAAAACCTCCTGTCAGCACTCAGCCCCTGATCATTTATCACTGAGCATCCCTCTCCAGGAGGAACGCATGAGATAACCAAAGTTAGAGCAGGGTTCACGTGGAAATGACAGTGCTGTTACTTGGCACAGTTCTACTTTTCTTTGGTTCCAGCTGGGAATGAACATCTCTGGTTGTGGAACATGTTTACGCTGGTGGAAATGCGTCAAATTGGGTATGAGAACAGGAACACAACTGGTTCCACGTTGGTGGAAAAGGGCTCACAGAAGTGTTCCAACATCTAGTACGAATCTTTCTGGAGAGGTATACGATCTCTCAGCCGTATAGTGAACGTGTGTGTGTGTGTGTGTGTGTGTGTTCCCACAGGCCAGTGACGAACCCTTTAATCGAGCCATGCTTTTTAACGTCGGCTTTAAAGAAGCTATGAAGGACATGCGTTGGGACTGCGTCATATTTCACGATGTTGACCACCTCCAGGAAAATGACCGCAACTACTACGGCTGCAGTGAGATGCCTCGGCACTTCGCCGTCAAACTCAACAAGTATTACTACATGTGAGTAACGGGGGTGTGACCATCCACTTTCTCGATTTATGTGCAGTTTATAAATACAGAAGTTTAATAAACACACGTACGGTTGCACAGTTGACATGAGACAGTGTGTCCTGACACAACTACTGCTGTTTTATAAAGTGTACAAGTGTAATTTAAAATCACTCAATCATTCTTCTGCTCTTTTGTCATTTAATAGGAATTGTCACTAAAAGTGATGTGTTCTCCCTGGAGAACGTCTTGTAGTAACCTCTGTTGTGGCGTTCTGTTAATACCTCTGTGTGTGTGTGTGTGTGTGTTCTCTCTCCCCCCCGTCTGGTTTCACGCAGGCTACCGTACGATGAATTTTTCGGTGGCGTCAGCGGCCTTACTTCAGTGCAGTTCCAGAAGATTAATGGCTTTCCCAATGCATTCTGGGGCTGGGGAGGGGAGGACGATGACCTTTGGAACAGGTAACAGTTCGCAGACTCTACGGAGCCAAACAAGAAACTCGCTGTATGCTGTTTAACCCTACGCTGACTGGATTATGAGCACGTTTCTCACCATGTACAAATGTTTCTACTTATAACTTTTATATCACATTCCCAGTGACACACATCATTCAGCCTTTGTTCATTTCACCGCAGCTCTTTTTGAAAGGTTCAGGATAGATTAGCAGTTGCGGTTTTTCAGTGGACACTGACTGTGTTTGAGTGCTAGTGCTGTACAAATCATAACCTAGCACTATGTAGATTATATCATTTAACTTATTTATACACTGTATGTCCAAATGTAGACACCTGTTACTTATATAGATATTTAACTGCACACGCAAAAGCATAATACAGACAAGATCCTGACAGGATGCACATGACCCCCAGGGTTGCCATGCCCACGACCTTCTGAAAGGTCAATTCATGTTCCACCATAGATTTTGGAGATATATATATAAACAGCAGAGTAGAGCACAAAAACATGTCCTATTTTTATTTTTCAGGGTTCAGTATGCTGGCTACACTGTGAGTCGACCTCCGGGAGACATCGGACGCTACATGTCCATCCCCCACCACCACCGAGGCGAGGTCCAGTTTCTGGGCAGGTTCGTGGCAGCCCTGTAGCCTTATTACCAGCTCTGGTATAATGACTAATGAGAATGGGCCTTTGTCATCAGTGCAGGCAGATTCCCCTATAGATATATAATAGGTATTTGGGTAAAAGATGGACGTACGCAAGAGTTTAGTCGCGGTGGGTCCGGAGTCTACCCGGAAGCACTGGGCGCAAGGCTGGAACCCACCCTGGAGGGGGCGCCAGTCCTTCAGAGGGCGACACACAAGGATTTAATGATGAGCTTATTATTAAATAGTATTTAATAGCTCATATTCTGGCCATTTCCTGCATCAACAGTTAAGCTTACTGCAATATTTTACATGGAACAATCACTGTATTAGGAACATTCTCTGTGTCCATTTTATCAGCTCCACTGACATTACCGTCTCTTCAACGGTCAGAACCCCCGTAGGACCACCACAGAGCAGGTGTTATTTGAATGACGAATCATTCTCAGCGCTGCAGTGACACTGACATGGTTGTGGTGTGGTTATGTAAGTTGTGCTGGTGCAAGTGGATCAGACACAGCATTAATACTGGAGTTTTTAAACCCCTCAGTGTCACTGCTGGACTAAGAATAGTCCCCGCTACACTTCAGCTTTGAGGTTTACCTTCCAGTGTTGTGTAAAATATAAGCTTATGTTGTCCCCCACACCCCCTTTTCATTAATATGTGTACAGGAGGTCCTCGGGTTACGTCGGTCCCGAGTTACGATGTTTCGTGGTTACGACAAATCTCCCATTTACTGTAAAAAGCCTTGTTTCGACGTAAGTGGTTTTGCGTCGTAAACGTCCTAACGTGAACTTCGTGTGTGGTGTGTGCGGCGCGGTGGAAGAATACACGGTGACGCGGCTCGGGACCGAGGAGGATAGGTGTTAGGAGGAGGATAAGTGCTTGCAGTATGTTATTTACGTACAGTATGTACGTATGTTCCGAAAATCGGTTTACGACGCGACGTAGGAACGGATCTACGTCGTAAGTCGAGGACCCCCTGTAGTCATATGACATAACTATATATAGTTTTGGGGAAAAGAAAACCATATTAGAGAGTATTAAGTTGATTCTTGAAATATTTTATCACATTACATATCTTCACCAATGTGCACATTTTCCAGTCCAGTATGCAAATTTTTGCACTTCTAAATGTTGGTGTATATAATGTAAACTCCCTTTAGAATGTTTTCCTAAAGACTGAAGTTCTGTTTGGAGATGTACGATGCTAATGATGATGGTGAAATGTTAACGATGAACGAGAACGGGAATCTATGAATGACCTTCCTGTGTGGTTTTCAGGTACACACTACTGCGCCATTCGAAGGAACGTCAGCGGCTGGATGGCCTCAACAACCTGCACTACTCCCCCCTAGTGTCCCGGCGGAGTCTCTACACCAACGTGTCTGTGGCTCTGAGCCGAGGCATGGCCCCCGTGGCAGACTATTGACCACTATCACCACCACGTCTCATTCGCACTGGAGCAGCTCGGCGCTGCCACTCCGCATGACCACAACGCCTTCAGGACTTTCCATCTTCTCGCTGCTCCACCAAGTTCTGGATCATTTCATTCTTCTGCTCTTCTTTCATTTCATATCGTCTCTTTATGTTCTAGAGAAGGAAAGACACCGTTACAGAGGCTCAGATCCAGAAGGAACTTTTTTTTTTTTTTTTGTTCATGCCTATCACATCACTCTTCGAGTATCAGGTCTCCGTCCGCTTTTCTTTGCACCACCATTTCTGCCTTTTTCGCTTCTGCTGTTGCTTTGTTGGTCTAGCCACTCTGTCCCTTCACTTGTTGCTGAGTGGATGGGCTGAAGACTCTGACCTCTCTGCAGTGTGTCTTCTTCATCTGACCAATCCACAGCCAGAGTGGAATCACATGTTTACATGGGGAATGAGTCAGCTATGCGATGCGAGGACAACGGAGGGAGATTCGGTTGCGGCAGGAGAACGCCTCGTTTCCTTCATCTAGAATAAGTCACAGCGGGTTCTGTGCAATACAATCTGAACAAACATGCACTGATATTAACGGGATAGCCGCCATTTAAAAGAGGAAAAAAAAAAAGGCATGGGAGGGATCATCACGTGTCAGTTTGTGAGAGTGTGTTAGACTGTTTTTGCATGTCTCCTTTATCCATTATGGTAATAACGCACCAACTCGCAGCCAAAACAAATGCACGGGGACCTGTTTTACTGGTTCTTACAAAGCCGGAGTGCATCATGGAGCAGCGCACAAGTGTAGACCGTCCTGTTTACAGCATCAGGAGATGACATAAGACATTCCTTACAGTTTGACACAATGTTTTGCATTTCATTCATCATCTGCGTGTTTCTCCGATGAGAGAGAAAGGGGGTGGGGTTTGGCACTGAACGCTAATGTGATGTTAGAATGCACTAAAAAAAACAAAAGGAAAAAAAAGTTTAAGGCAATAGACTATGCAATCCTCTCTGTCACACCACCTACTGAAATAAAAACAATGTAGTCCCAGAGGATGGCATTGAAAATGTCTATTGTGACTCCATGCAGTTGTTGTGCCCTTTATTGTGAGTGTATTGGCTTCGTGTTCGAGAGGCAGAAGAAGCTATGCAAGGAGACATAATTGTTGAGGAGTTAAATGATCGCTGCCTCTGTCCTCGGAAAGTGTTTGTCCCCTATCCTGTACAGGTCTGGATTAAAGGAATACGTCACCTGAAAATGCTTTTTTATAAAAAAGAGATGTTGACTGAAGGATGGTCTTTTAAGAACCACTAATGTGGCCTAATGTGAACACACCAACCATTATCCAGCTCTGGCTTTCATTTGGTGCTTTTCCACTCCATGGTACCTGCTCTACTGGACTCTCATTGAGTTTGTCCCTGGCTGGTTTTCCACTACACCAGCTCCTCCTCCAAAATGTAGCTAGTGGCGTCTAAAAACCCGTCTCTAACGCTAACAGAGGGCTTTGGAAACCACAACAGCGGCGGTGGTAACGTATGTTTACTCATGGTGTATTGGCGTGTTGTTGTTGTTTGGGACTGAACACAGCTCCGTCATCAGTTCAGACAGATCAGTAGAGTTTGTTCCTTCCTTGTTGCAGCGTCCAGCTCTTGCTGGATTCTTTCGTCGGCCACCGATCCAAGGAGCGTTTGAACCTCTTCAAAAGACCACGGCGTCATTTTACGAGCTGCCGTCGTGAGTCGGATAAAAACAAACGTGATCTCTGCTGCAGCTGGAGATTTTACAGATGGAGAGTTGGTGCTGGTCGTCTGCGTTGCGTGGCGTAGAGTGACGACTTTCTCTGGACGATCAGCGCTCTGCACGGTTTACACGCCACGGTTTAGTCCCTACTCGACTCGCTCTGAACCACGAGAGAACAGCCACTAAACAAGAACCCGCTTCCAGAACCAAGTTTTTAAAAAATGGAGCGGAGTAGTGCAGGTACCTGACGATGCTATTCTACAGAAAATAACCTGTCGGCTATTGAATGAAGGCTAATGATGGCCAACTGTGGTAAACATCTGTAAATATGTCAACTCTCGTTCAGCTTCATTTGCAGTTTTCTTAGGTGACGTAGACCTTCGAGGAAAAGACTTGATGTTTCAAAATTGAAGTCTCGCCGAAGCCTGTTTTTCTGGGTTTGACGAGACCAGCTATACATTTCTGTTCAGTGACGTTTACAGTGATGTTTCTGATGTTTAAGCCACGCTGGTTTCACTGTTTAACACACGCTTCACATCTGGTTTACTTAGACGTTCCCTAGAGGTTTCTCGTCCGTGATCCGCATGTCCAGTCCGGCCAGTGAAAGAGGTACATGAGCTAGAGTCTGTGCTGATTCGTTTGATTATGTCATGACAGCGGAAAATTATTCTGCCTTTTTTCAGGGAACACAACCAAGAGGCATTGGCAGCTTTAGAACGATTAGTCATTTCTTCCACTTCCAGTGATCCCCTGTGACTTGTAATTTCAGATTTCGAACGCTAGCGAAGATGGAGATTCATAGCCCATAGCAGTGGTTAATACATCAGGAAAGAGGCTATGCTGCCCGTGCTTGAGCTTGTGTTTGTGGAGGTGATATCATAACCCTGACTGTACACACAGAGATATCAGTATCCCAGAGCGTACAGCACTCTCTCGCTCCCTACCCTCCCACTCTGTGTTTATACATAACACAGCCTCATTTCCCCTGTTCAGTCAGTGCCTCTAGCTACCTCTAACACAGTGTAAACTAATTGTGGCCATAGCTGAAGCCATTTGTAATGATCCATTAGAGGCTGCGTGGGTTCTTTTTGT
Organism: Hoplias malabaricus; assembly: GCF_029633855.1. NCBI lineage: Eukaryota > Metazoa > Chordata > Actinopteri > Characiformes > Erythrinidae > Hoplias > Hoplias malabaricus. Next base: position 56,970,171 of record NC_089804.1, read on the forward strand.
TTAATTTGAGCGCCAGGCTCGGACAAAGGCCCTGCGGATCAAGCCTGGACGCAGAACTACACGTGACCTGACACACCCACATGCGCAAAAGTCTGGGGCTGCCTGGTCAAATTACAGCCGAGTTTTCCCGGACCCAACTGGGCTTTGAATGGAGATCGAGAGAAATATTATCTGTGGGTTTAATCCCCACCTGGGAAACCAGCTGTACATGTTTTGTTGGTTTAGGAAGTAAAGAATAAGAGCCCTGTTCATATGAGGTGTCTCTTGTTTGTGTAATTCCACATGACAAATACATGCACCAACAGTGTGCTCCTGTCTTTTCACTTCGAAAGCCAACAGAACAGTTGGCTTTGACCAGGAGGTGTTCAAACTTTCACATTTGACTGTGCACTCTACCGTCTCCCCACTTTCCCAGAGCACTATGACAACACACGGGTGACCTAGACCTAGCAGACCCTGACCCGAGCTATAACGAGCGTGTAGTAGTGTGTGTTAGAGTGAAACTGTGTTAATGTGTGCGTGTGCATTCATATTCATGGTGTCCTAGAGGCGGGCCCTCTTGTATTTATTTTATTATTTTTATTTTATTTTATTTTTCTGTGGACCTGTGGTTGATTTTATATTTTAGTTTGTTTTTGTTTAGTTTTACTTTTGTGCATTGTTTCATTGGATTGTAATTAAGTAGAACGTTTTAAAAATATATATATAATAATCAACTACTGTAAAGTGGAGCTGTGATAATGTAAAAACAATAAAAAACCTGAAGAGTTAGAAAGAAACAACAAAAAAAAAAGGTAACGTAAGCGCACTGATAGTGGCACAAGCTAAACGTGTCTGAGCTGAAGGAGCGGCCGTACTGTATACTGCTGTTTAGACGAATGGAGGGCCGTTTCTGTATGAGGATGCCCAAGAGAGGGAGAAGGAGAGTGTGGAAGACTGTGTAGGCAGCAACCTGTTGTGTTTTTTGGTGTTATATCTTTCTCTTTCTGTCCCTTGTCAAAAAAAAAAAAAAACAATCAATGGTGCTGACCTCAAAGAGAAGAGTATTTTGTGGCTGCTGCTGTGAGACTGATCATCGCGTATTTAACTTTCATTTGACTTCCTCTTCCCATGTCTTTCCCCGCTGCAGAGCCTCGTAACCTAGTCCCAGGCCGAATGCACTGATGTCACTGCCGAGCGATGTCCAGTCTTCCCTCTCCTCGTCTCCTTGCTGGGCGTCTGACAGAAATGGTTTGACGATGCCAAGCTCGGAGGGGGGGTCTGTTTAATGTTTCTCGCCTGTAGTTGCACTAAAGACTAAAGTTCTTAGATGCAGGAGCAGCTTCTCCGGCCTCGCAGTACAGTGTCCTTTAGATGCTTTGAAAGGCTTGAGGATATCGTTCACTCTCTGTCAGTAACCCGGAGTCCTAGTGGGTGGGTAGAGGGGTCTACCTTTATTGGTGGCAGGTTTAACCCCAGTCCAGCTCCAGAAATGTAAGTAGACCCCGATTCAACATCATGAGACTAGCACTAAGCCTAGCAGGCATTCTCCTGTAGTTAGCCTTCTCCTCCAAGCATGTTGAGCTGTGTGAAAAGGCACAGTGGAGATTTGTGTGTATCGGACTTAACTCGCTGCTGGGAACGGGCTCGACTCGATTGAAAACTGAGCCTCGTTTTGATCCTAACCTCTCGTGTGTAGACCCCCTCTTTGGCATTTTAATCTCCATTCAACCAGAGCCATGTTAAATTTATCCATTCGGATCCATTCAGTATGACAGGGAGGAGCTTTGACTCCGCCCTCGAATGAGTGGCAGCCTTAATTTTCTAATTTATTCAACATTTGTTTTGTTTAGTGTTTTTTTTTTTGTTGTTGTTGTTTTTTTATTATTTTTAACAGTAGGATCTATTTATAATTCTAATACGTGTGAGAAAGTCCACTTGTACATAGTAGTGTATCTTAGGAGTAACTAAAAGAAGAAAGGTCTTACAAATCATAACGAAAGATACAATAATAACAGAACAAATATTCAGAGCCGTTTACCAGAGGGCGATTCGGTGCCATTTAAGTTCAGCCATCGATCCTCATACGGTTTGTGAATTTTCGCGGGATTTTCTAACGTTAACGAGACGGAAAGTACCGAATCAGGAGTGTCTTAACCTGCCAAAAACCAACACGTTCTCGTCACGTTTTCCCGGCCTCCCGAACCAACACTTTTAATAATCATCTCCGAATTCCACATCCTTCAAGTGTCTTTATATGAATCTAACAGATACGTATAGGTTTAGATGAAAAAGTAATAATACGAATAATAAATGCTATCCTCTGTGATTGTAAGGAGATGGTGTCTCCTTGATCTAAAGCCATCTGCCACTGTATCTTTTGTCTCGGCCTTGTGTGTTTGTGTTAAATGCTTGGAGTATAGAAGAAGATTTGTATGATGTGAGAATTATTTTTTTTTTTATTGATTTATTGTTGAAATGGCAGGAAAACTTAAATAAAAGAGACATGATGATGACGTACGTGTGCGCTTCTGGTGATTTGTGTATTGTGTTACAGGAACACTGTGGCGAGTGTGAAGTATGTATTGTGAGTTCCACTTCCTTGTGAATGCTTCGCATTGGACGTAGTGAAATTTAGCCTCGTGCTCCTGGAGTGTCCCGTTTTCCTTTATGTTTTATATGGAGGACATGCTGAGTTTTTGTATTACTTAGTGCTGATATTAACTCGTGATTAAAATTGAACATGTTAATGTTGTAAACACAAATTAATAATTTTATCAAATTTGGCCACGACCTCCGTAAGTCATTCTTTATACAGAGTCTAGTGAGGTATTTGTTGTTTTATTAGACAATGTACATTATTTTTATGCTGAGATATGGATACATTCTCCTCTCATATCTCTATCTCTCTCCTCTCATCTTTCTCTATCTCTCTCTCCTCTCATCTTTCTCCCATCTCTCTCTCTCCTCTCTGCTCTCATCTCTCTCTCTCCTCTCATCTTTCTCTCATCTCTCTCCTCTCATCTCTCTCTCTCCTCTCATCTTTCTCTCATCTCTCTCTCACCCAGTCTCTCTCTCTCCTCTCATCTCTCTCTCTCTCTCACCCAGTCTCTCTCTCTCTCTCTCCTCTCATCTCTCTCTCCTCTCACATAAACACAGCTGCTGCAAGAAGTTTGCTATGTGTTTTTACATTTTTAAATGTACCTTTTTTCTTTTATGAATGCATTTAACTTTTAAAAGTTGTTGAATCTGAATATGGATGTGAGCTGCACGCTGTAATTTCTCTGTTAAAGCTTGTGCCTGAGCTTTATTATGTTTCAGCAATCAGGAAGCCACACGTGTAAAAGTAATTATTCATTCATTCATTTGTTCGTTCAATTATTCATATTCTGTATCAGCTTCATCCTGATCTGGGGTGTGTTGGGTCCAGAGCCTACCTCTAATCATTGGGCACAAGGCAGTAACACACCCTGGAATGGGTCCAATCCATAACAGGGCATGATTATTAACCAAATATTATGTTAATATTATAATTAACCAAATTATAACCAAATTATATAGACCCCATTTCCAAAAATGTTGGGACACTGCAAAATGCAAAGATGTGCAAATCATTTAAATTATTATTGGGTGGTTTTCCAGGGAGGGATTAACCCTAGTCCTGGGCTTCACAGCGTTTGTGATATTCCCTTGAAAGGAGAACAGGACCAGGCAAAACCCCTGTCTGGGAAAGCCCCCTCAATACTGAATACAAAGCTGAAACTGGGAAATACTGCATTTTTTAAGTATTTCCCCATTTTGAATTTACCTGGGACAGGCAACAAGAACTGGTAAATTTGTTTATAGCTACAAAAGAAGAAGAAAAAGAGCACCTGGAGGAAACCCACGCAGACACAGGGAGAACACACCACACTCCTCACAGACAGTCACCCGGTGGAAACCCACGCAGACACAGGGAGAACACACCACACTCCTCACAGACATTCACCCAGAGGAAACCCACACACACACAAGGAGAACACACCACACTCCACACAGACAGTCACCCGAAGGAAAACCCACACTCCACACAGACAGTCACCCGGAGGACACCCACGCAGACACAGGGAGAACACACCACACTCCACACAGACAGTCACCCGGAGGACACCCACGCAGACACAGGGAGAACACACCACACTCCTCACAGACAGTCACCCGGAGGACACCCACGCAGACACAAGGAGAACACACCACACTCCTCACAGAAAGTCACCCGGAGGAAACCCACACAGACACAGGGAAAACACACCACACTCCTCACAGAAAGTCACCCGGAGCAGGACTCGTACCCACAACCTCCAGGTCCCTGCAGCTGTGTGACTGCCCAGTATTTTAAATGTAATTTTTAATTTACTTTATCAAAATAAAAGTGAATGTAGTCTGATTAGGAATTAAGTATGTTTCTATGAAATTTAGTACCAGAAAATGAAAGGTCAGTTGGCGTCCATAGTGATCAGGAGCGTTAAAGCCTCTTTTTGACTGGAACTGAACCAGAAGCAGAAGTCTGAGCAGCTGGACACACTTCTGCTGACCTTCTGAGTGGCTAAATGAGGATCATTGCCATTTCCTCTTTCCAACAAACCCCGTCTTTGTCTCTTTCTCTCTCCAGCTGCAGCAGATAAGAGATGAATGAGCGCACTGTGGAAAGCATCCGTCTGCACAGCACTCTCGTGTATTTTTAGTGCTTAGAGTATTCACAGGCCTTAATAGACACTCCACGGCTATGAGGGGCTTCTTTTGTGTCTCCGGCGGCATCCAGTCATGAGGAAGAAATGCAAAACCTATTCAAAACCCCTTTGGAAATACATTCTATCAGTACAAGTTTGCAAAGCATTTCGGTTTTTCACCAGCTACCGTACACAACACTTCTGAAGACTCAGAAAATCCTGAGAAATCTCGATGTGTTTTGTCAAGTCCTGAAGCCACTGCATGACCTTTAAGACCTCAGATGGCACAGTACGAGAAGTTGAAGTCTTGTATCAAGTAAAAATGAGTAAAGTTTCTGCTGTTGTTCTAATTAGTGTGCTTAGTTCTTAAATTATTCTGCAGTGTCATTAAAAGGAAAAGTGATGCGACACAGCGGGACCCATTTATTATTACAATATTTGCATGTATATGAATTTGAGTGATGTGCTATTCTTAATCCATAGGGATTAATTAGATGTTGGCCCAAACTTTACAGCTACATCAAGTTCAAATAGGAAGGGAAGGCTTTCCACAAGGTTTAGGAGAGAGTTTATGGGAATTTTTGAACATACTTCCAAGCGCATTAACGAGGTCAGACACTGATGATGGACGGGGCCTAGCCCACAGTCTCCGCTAGAATTCATCCCAAAGGTGTTCTATTGGGTTAAGGTCAGGGCTCTGTGCAGCCCAGTCAAGTTCTTCCACACCAAACTCACTCATCCGTGTCTTTATGGACCTTGCTTTGTGCTCTGGTGCACAGTCATGTTGAAACAGGAAGGGGCCATCTCCAAACTTTCCAAACCCCCTCCACCAAACTTTACACTTGGCATAATGCAGTCAGACAAGTACTGTTCCCCTGGCAACCGCCAAACCCCAACACGTACATTGGACCCCTAGGCTGAGAAGCGTGATTCGTCACTCCAGGGAACACGTCTCCACCGCTCTAGAGTCCAGTGTTGCTGTGCTTTACATGACTTTGCATTGCACTTAGTGATGTAATGCTGCAGAAACCCATTTCATGAAGCTCTCTACGCACTCTTCTTGAGCTAATCTGAAGGCCACATGAAGCTTAGAGGTCTGTAAAGACGGACTCTGCAGAAATGTATCCTCTGCGCACTATGCATCCGCATCCGCTGACCCCACTCTGTCATTTTACGAGGCCTACCACTTTGTGGCCGAGTTACTGTTGTTCCCAAACTAACAGTTGACTGTAGAGTATTTCAGCTTGAGGAAATTTGCCTGGACTTGTTGCACAGGTGGCATCCTATCACAGCACCACGCTGGAATTCACCGAGCTCCTTAGGGTGACTCAATTTTCACAAATGTTTGTAGACGCAGTCTGCATGCCCAGGAGCATGGTTTTTATACACCTGTGACTGGAACACCTGATTGCAGTGATTTGGATGGGTGAGTGAATACATTTGGCAATACCGTGCATATTGTCCCTCGCTCAGAAATTCATAAATACTCATGCATTTGAATGAACTGCTCCACAAAGGATGCTATTCTTGCCTCAGTGCCACTATGACATGGACTTCAGTGGTCTGTACTGATACCGATATTTAAGGCTGCATTGTATATAAACGCAACAATAATATTAACATCTTTAATTTAATAATAAATTGTAACAGTATTAATTGGTGATTATATGGTGGTGTTATATATTTTTTTGTGGGGTTGTAACCGTCCCACCACCTCGTGAAATATGCCTATTACCACAAAGCCAGTCACCATGGCAACAGGAAAAGAGCTGTAATGCTATTCATTTCCTTCACCTTCTGAAAGCTGATATTTCAGAGTGTGACTCATGAGTTTTCTCGGCACTGTGGAGAATACGCTACACACGCCTCAGCGATGGAATTACCTCAGTAGACTAGGGAACACACACACACACACACATTCTTCTTAATCATCATGTACTTTCAGTATCAGTCTTGCTCTGAACTGTTTTTCTTGATTTAAGGTTTAATTTATTCTGTATTTTGTTTCACTCTGTTTCAGCAATGGCTTCTACGTTTCTGAGTAAGCACACACACACACACACACACACACACACACACAGACTGTAGGTGTTTAAAGTGATGGTGTGTAGATAACAGGAAAAAGACTGCAGTTTCATCTCAGAGCTTATCAGCTGTGTGTGTGTGTGTGTGTGTGTGTGTGTGTGTGTGTGTGTGTGTGTGTGTGTGTGTGTGTGTGTGTGTGTGTGTGTGTAGAGCATCTTTGTCCAGACACTATTTGTCTAATTGGATCCGTATCCTTTCATCTTTGATCACACACTCGGTCTCAAATAAACTCCCTTGAAAACATAGTCACAGACAAACACACACACATTAGAAAAAGCTCTGGCGCACTCTCACAGCTGAAACAACCCATTAGTCCAAGTTTAGTTAATGTTTACGCTACACGTCTGTGTATTCTCCTCTCCTTCTCCATTTGTTTTACTTTGTGATATAAAACCTGTCCAGACTAAACACCAGGAACATTCACTTACTTCACACTCTTCACAATCAAAACAGATACAAACACTATTTAACTCATAGTGCTTTGTTGTAGCAGCATATTAATGATTCCATTTGTCTGTAGATGTAAATACAGGAGTTCACACTGAGGGCTGGAAAGGTGCAGTCAAAATAAACACCTCTTTACTGCAGTAACAGCTCCTGCTCTTCTGAGAAGGCTTTATATTAGACACTTGAAACACTGCCAGTGTCTTAAATTTTATTTCGAAGTTGTGGAGACAACAAACTGTGAAATTTCTCAAGCGCAGTTCCTGAGGGGGAGGGCAAAGTTTTAGTGTTGTTGTTGTTCTAAGGCTACAGTTAGTATGTTACTCCTGTAATACAGAGACTACCCTTGTCCATTCATTCATTAATTCATTGTCTGTAAGCACTTATCCAGTTCAGGGTCATGGTGGGTCTGGACCCTACCCTGAATCATTGGGCTGAAGGCAGGAACACACCCTGGAGGGGGCATCACTGATACATTCACTCATACTCTCACATCCATGGACACTTGACCTGCCAATCCACTTACCAACGTGTGGTTATGGATCGTGGGTGGACACCGGAGTACACCGGAAACCCACGCAGACACAGGGAGAACACACCACACTCCTCACAGACAGTCACCTGGAGGAAACCCACGCAGACACAGAGAGAACACACCACACTCCTCACAGACAGTCACCCAGAGGAAACCCACGCAGACACAGAGAGAACACACCACACTCCTCACAGACAGTCACCCGGCCTTTTTCAACAGATCCATATCTCTTAGGACTTTTGGCTAATTTTGTCTGTAGTTGTATTGTTTTGCTTTAATTTGCCACATTACAAAATGTCTACTATGGCTGTATTTCATATAATCATTTTTCATTTCTATCTGAGTTTGCAGACTTTAACTCACGTGAGTATAGTTTTTAAATCACATTTAAATTATTATATGTCCATTTCTTTTTTGTTTATCTTCATAAAACACAAATTAATGTATTGCACAAAGCTGTATTTTCAACAGAAATTGCCAGCGATGCTCAGCATGAAAGTCCAATTAAGTGATTCTGATTCTGAGTTAGTAAATAAAATCACAGATGAACCTCTTTCAGCAGGACGAGCTTCTCTTTTTAAACGGGTTTACTGGAGAGAGAGAGGATCAGTGAGCGCACACAAATAACTTCAGAAACCAGCCCAAAAACCTTGCGCAACCAGTGACTACAAACATCTGTGAGCAACTTCACAGGAAAAGCCCAGTATTTACTTAAAATACATAACTCTGGCAACTCTCGTGATGATGCACATTGCAGCAAACCACAGTGAAGCATAAGAAAGGGGATGTGGTCTTTCAAAACCTATAAACGAATATAGTGCACAACTTTCTATGTTTCCCAGGAAGGTGGGATGTATCCCCCATGCCCCACTGGGCACTGCTGTGTGTTTCTGATGGCAGACACCCTCCAGAACAGGACTGATATCAGGCACAGTTTGATGATCAGTTGATCAGAAACACCACTCCAGCTCACTGTAAAGGTATTTAATGGCCCTCCATCACTCCATTGTTCCACTGCCCGATGCTGGGAGGCTTTTGGCATTGGGTACAGTGACTGGTGGCTGCTCCAGCTCGTCCTGTTCTGTTGGTCAGGGCTTTGTGGTGTCTGTGACTGTATCTGCCGGTGGAAATGCTTGAAACCATTAAGAAATAATAAACAAAGAGATGGGAGATATTAGAGATATTGACTAGAGTTAATTCCCACCAGTGGCCGTTCCTGGAGCTGTTCTTTTGGTGATGTGAGTTCTGAGAGCAGGAGTCAGCTCTAACAGTCTGCAGCCTCCTGTTTCATGTCATAAAACCTCGATATGTAACACACTCTATGGAAGATCTCCAAAAATCTGAGTCACTGCTACAGGAATCTTCAGAAAGTGACTCTGCTCAGTGCAGCTCATCCGTGCGAGTGTAAACATCCTGGAGATGGATTATAGGAAAAATGAAGGTACTTTTGGCCCTCTGTATCCATGGTTTTGTATCTGCAGACTCATCTAAGGACTGTACATATGTTAAATTAATCTCCAAAAAATTTCATACAGCATGAACACATGAGGGCGGCACGGTGGCGCAGCAGGTAATTGTCGCAGTCACACAGCTACAGGGACCTTTCCCGCTTCGGGTGACTGTCTGTGAGGAGTGTGATGTGTTCTCCCTGTGTCTGCGAGTGTTTCCTCCGGGTGACTGTCTGTGAGGAGTGTGATGTGTTCTCCCTGTGTCTGCGAGTGTTTCCTCCGGGTGACTGTCTGTGAGGAGTGTGGTGTTCGCTGCAGCCTCCTGACATTTCACACACCCTCAGTTTCTCTTATAATCATTGGGTTCACGTCGGGAACTCACCCTGGATGAGGCGCCAGTCCATCACCAGGAAACAGTAGGATGTGTGAAGGTTAATTGAAGATACCACGCCAGTGAGTGTGTGAACCTGTCCCCTGGTGTAAATGAATAGGTGAACATTTCAGTAACTGGTTGAGTGTGTGAAATTGTCCACAGTTGTGTGTGTGTGTGATGCACTGTGATGGACTGGTGCCCTCTCCCTGCCTTAGATTCATTGATTCTCAGTGGATTTAAAGGCTTAGATCAAGGCTTATTCCAGCCAGCGTCACTCGTCACACTTTCTAGAGTGAAGCTGAATTAAGCAGATTGTGTTTATGTAGGCGTTGTGTAGGCTTGTGATACATCACCTACAGTAAAGTGTCTCTAAGTGTTTTCTCACTGAGCTGAGGGTGAAGTTAGAGTGGTTTTAAGGTGGACCCTGGGCCTTTTGAGCAACATCTTGAGGCTTTAATGAAGCCTTGATTCCAGCGTGACTTTAAACCGACTGGACGTCCAGTTTAATGTCAGCTCATAGCTGCTAGGACTTCCTGAGCTAAGCCTGTGAAAACACAGCGCCAAAGGCAATGACCTTTAAAACAAACACACACACACACACACACACACACACACACACACACACACACACATTGAGCCCCGCTGCCCACTGAGACCCTGCACTGGTCAGTTACTGAGATTATGTAAACAGCAGAGGGCTGTAAATATTTACACCTTTAGCATCAAAGCAGAACCTGAAGCCTGGCTCATCAGTGAGTGGATTAGCTGATGATTCTGAGATGATGGTGAATTGCGGATATTGAGTCTATTCTAGCACCAGAGCAGAGAATATATCATATGTGTGCGTTTGTTTATGTTTGTGTGTGTGTGTGTTTGTGTGCGTTTGCGTGTGTGTGTGTTTGTGTGTGTCTGTGTATTTGTTTGTGTGTGTTTGTTTTTGTGTGTGTGTGTGTTTGTTTGTATGTGTGTGTGTGTTTGTGTTTGTTTGTTTTTGTGTGTGTGTGTGTGTGTGTGTGTCTGTGTGTTTGTTTGTTTTTGTGTGTGTGTGTGTGTTTGTTTGTGTGTGTGTGTGTGTGTTTGTTTTTGTGTTTGTGTGTGTTTGTTTGTTTGTGTGTGTATTTGTGTGTGTGTGTGTGTATATATATGTGTGTGTGTGTGTGTGTGAGAGGCTGTGTCTATGAAATGTGAGATATTGTCATAGAACTATGTTCTCATTGTCTTTATCATGAGGCTGTGAATCATTGTTATTAGGTGTTCAGTCGGATAAATACATTTGGTTTTGTCGCTAAATTAAACTGAACGAATTCCCATAAAAACAAAGAACACAGTGTAGACTAGTACTTCCTCAGATGATACCTCAGTTCACACACACACACACACACACCCACACACACTTACAAAGAAATATGACCATGCTTTCCATTGAAAAGCCATCTGCAAACATTTGCAAATACATATGTCACACACACACACACAAACACACACAAACTCACACACAGCATTTTAACAAAAGGGGGTTGTAAAAAGGCAATAAATATTTATATGTTAACATTTCACTGTAGTGCCGTGTTCCTAAGGCTACACTGCACAGCTCTTTAAACTGAGAGGGACCTACATAAACAGTCCATAAACCCCTACGTACACACCCTTATTCCTACAGGCCTCATGTTTCATAAAGACTGTGCTCCAGTGTAAAGCACAGCCCATTCAGGGAATTGAGCTTAGTGACCGTGGGCTCATGTGCAGCCGCTCCATTTCCCATTCTCTTTGCAGTACCTTCTACAGAGATATCAGCTGTGTACACATTAGAACGGATTGAACCGTTAGAGTTGACTGATCATCCGATGGTCTCTAATAAGTAACGTACCCCTTTGATCTCATTTCCTGAAAGGATATATTACACATTATATAGACACATGAAATATGGGGACTCCTGTCTATGAAGGAAGTCTATTTCTGATTCCTGAATGTCACGTGGTTATTAGAGTCAACACTGACCTCTGCTGGCTAATGTCAGAACTCCATCAACGGCCCACTTCGAGAGCCACTGCACAACCACACTTCAGTCAGTTCCTCCACAAAACCCAACTTTAATCATGAAATATTATAATCTCTTAGAAAAGGTACAATCACAATGTAATAATGAGACATATATTTCTCTTACAAACACATTCACGCACCACAAACTGTTTACAAAATATGTTTTAGCACCATTTAAGTTCACACACAGTAAATTGAACGAGAGATGAACGAGAGGAAAGGCGAGATGGTTCAGGAGTGGAGGGCTTTTTTTTGCCTTTGAGACCCGTAGCAGCTTATAGATCAGACATTTTTGCTTTGTTGAGTTATCTGTGATTTCACAAATCACCTGCTCCAGTCTTTCTCAGTCTCGGTTCTGGAGTACACTGATACTGACTTGTTTTGCTTGATCCAGGTTCTGGAGGGCTTTGAGAATGGACTGATCAGTCGAATCGTGTGTGGAGAGGTGGGAAGTAAACAGTTATATTGTCACAAGTCCGATTGATTCATTCATTCATATTCTGTAACCAATTCATCGTGTTTGTCTAAATATTTTATAATTGTAATATTTTTACATCTGCTCAGATATATTAGTGAATAAGGTTTGCTTTTCCCTCTCCCATTTTAGCCGTTCACCTACTAGCATTAGCATTTATGTTTTACACAGAGGAATTGTTCTCCGCATTAAACCCAATCCGTGCAGTGAAACACACTTTAACACACACACTAGTGAACACTAGAGGGCAGTGAGCACACGCCCGGAGCGGTGAACAGCCCTAGCCATGGTGCCTGGGGAGCAGTTGGGGGTTAGGTGCCTTACTCAAAGTCACTTCAATCATGACCTTCAATCATGATGGCTCCTAGGATCGAACCACCAGGCCACGGCTGACCCAATTTACATTCAGCCTTCCATAGGGTGACCAGATCTGAGTTGGTGAAAAAGAGGACACGTCTCCGGGGGTGTGGGTTTGATGAGCTCAGAGAACTTACATGTACATTTCGGCATACCTGCTCGAGATGTGGGTGGGTACATGAGCTTTGCCTGACATAAACAAGGACTACTGACGTGCAGACTGACCAATTAAATGTTTACAGAGAAGGTTATCGACCAATAACGGTAGCTCTACAGTCAGACCGTCCAATCAGAAGATTTTAGGCTACTTCACCACGCCCCCTTCTCGGAGTGAACCAATCGGAGTAGGGGAGGGCGGGACTAGTTTGTGAACGAAACTTCTCGAAGTTCTATGTAAGCTTTAGAAAAACAACATCCCGGACGTTTGTGAAATTCCGCCCGGACATTTTTTTAAGTCTAAAGAAGAGGATGTCTGGTCACCCTAGACTTCCTATTTTGCTACATTTACAAATAGCATTAGCACTAGATGATAGTAGGTGGAGTGTTTTGCTTGAGGAACACTAAATAAACAAAAATGACATGACTTGACAGTTTAAAGGAATGAAAGTAAGAAATAATTGAGGGTGGGTACTGTTTTTGCACTAGGAGTGTAAAATGACCCCATTTACACCATTGGTGCAGTGGTGTTCAGAGCGTCATGGAATCCGACAGTGATATGAAACTGTGTGTCAAGTCTAACTTTGCAAAATCACCTAAAAGAGCACCTTAAGAATCATGTATCACTTTGAGGACTCCAGGACAGAGACTGGAAAAAATACCAACCTAAACCATACAGTATGTGACAATGCAGTCAAGCTTTTCTTCATATAAGTTAACAACATCAGTAAGGATCAATATAAAATGTAAAAAAACAAACAAAAAAAAAAACAAATAATAATAAGAAGAAACAATGCCCTGGTGAAAGAAGAAAAAAAACAAAACAAACAAAGGACGTTCAAACCAGTAAAGGAATATTGCCAATTTGTACAACTTCTGGCTTCAAAGAGTCTCTGCAGCCGAGTGGCTACTGGTCGCCCCGATGGGCATCAGGGTCCGTCTTGTCTACGCACTCCTGGAGTCCAACCTTTAGCTGAGCCAGCTGTTGGCCATGGATGGCCAGGGTATTGTTGACCTTGGCCAGGTAAGCGTCCGAATGGCTTTCTAGCTCACTTCGAATCCTCTCGAGTTCGTCTGCCAACTCGCCCAAATTTCCACACTGGCCTTCCACCTGGCTGACTCGGCTCTGTACACCCATGACCTCTCGGTGAACGCCCAGTGCTGTGCTGCGGCATCCCTGCATCTCTCCTGCCAGCTTCCTCCTCAGGTTTTGGAGCTCAGCCTTCAGCTGGATCAGCTTGCGCTCCCCAGCTCCCAGGAGGTTTGTCTGCCGACCCACTAGCTCAGATATTCCTTGAACTTGTGTGGTCAGCCTTTGCTCACGTTCCTGCCAAGTGGAATTGGCCTGACCAACCTCATGAGTGAAAAACTGCACAGAATCCCGAAGTCCCTTCAGAGTACGATTCACCGAGTTTACGTTGATCTTGAGGAGTGTGATCTCGCCTTGCAGGGAACCCTCTTGGTCCTCCTGGGAGAGCTGTGTCAGGATATTCTGCAAGGTCCCGTTGAGGCGATTCAACATGTCTGAGTGAGTGTCCAAGCGGTTGGACACCTTCTTGTCCACTTCTTTGCACTCGTCCACTTCTGTCCGAATTATATCCATTTCTGGGATGGGTGCAGGAGAGCAAGCAGACGTGCAAAGAAGTTCAAGGTCCGTCAGCTGCTTCTGCAAGCCATCCAATTCGGCCTCCACTCGCCTACGGACGTTATCGATTTCCGTCTCTAGCGCCGGAACCACCTGACCTTCAAGCAGAGCTGGCGTCGTGGCGTTGCTTAGCTCTTCCACTGCTACATACAGCTTCTTCTCCAGGCTCTTCAGCTTGTCGTCCAGAAGAGTCTGAAACCCGTCAAGGGACCCCAGACTTGGCCCAAATCCGTGTTCAGAGGCATTAAGGCGAGCCTCTATGTCCAGCAGGCGAGTTTCCAGCAGGGTCTCCATGTGGTGCATCTGCTCGCTCATTGTTACCTGCAGCTGCCTCTGGGATTCCGTCAGACTTTTGACAGAGTCCTCCAGCAGCAGCACACGCTGCGACAGGCTGTTGACCTGACCACAGCAGCTGTCGGTCAGGGTGAGGCCCTGGATCCGAGCCTGCAGGTCACCCAGCTCCTTCCTGAGACCTGTTTCGCGACCGTCCAGCGACTGCTGGAGCTGCTCCTGTCCATTCATGTGCTCTGTATGGCACTGCTGCTGCACCTGAGAGCAGAGGAAAAAAGATCTGTATGAGACATGGGTGCAAACATATTTTAGAGGTCTTCAAATCTTGACCTAGGATGTAAGCGGAGGAAATAAAAATGAATACGTTCTCCTCAGTGCCTCTGTATTTTCTCCTAGAGAACAATGAGATCAGATAAAGGAGACTTCAGCATAAATGTGTCTCCTGACATAAAGAGCTCATTCATCTCTTCTCTTTCAGTAGAGATCTCGTTAATGTCTTAAACTGTGCTCAGACTCTTTCTGTTATCTCCTTTGTCCCACTCTCAGGTGTCATTTCTCCTTTTAGTCTCTTTCTTTCTTTCCTATAGAATTTTTAGAGAATCACCATTATGTCTCGTGAGCCGTTACAGGGCAAGTGATGAGCAATAACATTTTCCACTTGCAGAACTTGTAGATGTAAAGATAACAAAACATTGCTTTGTTTCATTAAGGCAGTAGGGGTTAAGTTACCTCTTAACCTTTGTGTCTGTGAATTTTCACATGTGAAAATTTGCCGCAAAAGATGTCATTTTCAGATTTCATGTACACGACCTCCAGGAGAATATACATTTCAACTTGGGTGTACATTAACATGTACATTTGCATTCCCGACCCATACTGTAGGTGCTCTGTTATTGTGAGTGTGGTGTCTCTTCTCTGAGCCAACACAAAGGTGGCACTGACTATAGCGGTATCAAACATTATTTTGAAAATGTTATATGATTTTCATGTGGGTTATGAAATATAAAACACACGAGAGTAACATTAAAATTAGAGCTAACAAAGCTTTTCTCTAAGAACTCCGCTCGTCAGATTTGAAAAAGCTGAACTACCTGTCCGATCCTCTCATCGCAGTGGTTCTCCAGACTGGTCAACCGTTTCTCAAAGCCATCCAGGATCTCAGCCCTCACATTAGCCAATCTGGCATCCAGAAGTTCCTCCAGCAAAGTCTGGCTCCCTCCGGTAAGCACGGGTCTCCCAGTGGCTTCCTCCATGAGCCTCTTCAGCTGCCCGTCGTGCCCCATTACCATGCCATGGATCTCTTCCAGTATATCACTCTTGACTCTCAGCTCGTCCTTGACTTCTGTGACCCTTCCCACCAACTCGCCAAGCACAGGAAAGCCTTCACCACCATCCAGGACTTCAGGTGTTCCTTCAGGAATGATGCCAAATCCCACAGTGGAGTCCGGCCGGCGAGGGGCGCCCAGCAAAGTTGTCAGCATCTTGTTGGTGTCCTCGCGGAGGGAGACGCGAAGACGGTCTTCAAGGCCAACCACCAGACCATTCAGAGTGTTCAGTCCTTGGGTGAGCCTCCTCAGGTCCTCTTCCATAAGGTCCAGGCGCTCCCCAGAGATGCCTCCCTTTGGACCTGGATGATGAGGAGTCAGAGTGTTTAAAAAAATTAACTTAACAAACAAATCATCTCAATGCATTTGTTCTTTTGACAATAAAGACGTTCTATTCTATTATTCCTAAACAATGTTGACTGAGAAAAGTGTATTTGCAGTTTTAAAAGTGATCACAGTTGGAAACAAGGTGTCACAAGCAACGCTACATAGTATTTTTACCTTAAAATAACAGCTTCAAAATCATTGTGATGTTCCACTGAGCTGTAACAGGGAGAATAGAGCCTCTGTCATTGCTACTCTGGGCTCAGCACTGAAGAAACTGCACTATATAACTTTTCAGGGGATGGTATGGAAACACCCACAGGACAGTGCTGTAAAATTAAATTATATTTTGCAACCTGTAGGGGGAGCTCAGGAGCAAAAATACAACGTGTTACCTAGTGTTCCTTTAAAGATCTAGATTTTGTCTGTGCTACTTGGACAATGATAATTCGCTGCCGATACTGATACCTGATATCAGTCCAGAGCATAAATGAACGTGAGTCATATCCCATTTACCGTAGCCTGTTTTGGGACCTCCCGAGGGCAGATGTCCAGTTGGGATGGGTCTGTTATCAGGGTAAGGGTATGGTCTGCCCGGCTCTGGTTCTGACCCAGGGATGAGACCGTGGTCTGGGGGGATTCTGGGGTGGCCATGAGGGAAGCCTTTGAACGGAGGCCTGGGACCATGGACGGAGCCCTTAAACGGAGGCATCATCAGATCTGACCCAGCCCCATCGAGGCAGTTCTCTCCAGAGTGACCCGGGCAGCAGCGCCACTCCAGCTCCGTCACCGTCTTGTAGCCGACCTTGTACTTAGGCTTGAAGAATGTCCGATACCTGTGGGTCATGGGCAGAAGTTTGAGGACAGTTGCTTTGAAATTAAGGCTGTTGACAGAGTTATCTTCTGCTCCTTTGAGAAGGATATCACAACTTCTCTGTGAGAGTCTGATGGCATTTAGACATTCACAGTTTATGAGGTCTGGTAAATATTTCTGCTGATTTAGGAATTCATTCATTCATTCTCTGTAACTGCTTCATATTGATCATACTCACCCAGTCACACACACACACACACACACACACACACACACACAGAACTAGGGACAATGTTACACATTCACCCAGTCGCTCACATATGGGGACTATGTTACACACCCACCCACCCACCCACCCACCCACACACACACACACACACACACACACACACACACCTGGAGACAATTTCAGACACACACCCAGTCACTCACACTTGGAGACTATGTAACACACACACACACACACACAACTAGGGACAATATTACACATTCACCCAGTCACTCACACTTGGGGACTATGTTACACACACACACACACACACACACACACACACATCCAGTAACTCACATTTTGTGACAATGTTATACACACACACTGCAACTGTGAACTCTACATAACTCCTCACTGAACACACCATGGCACTCACTCAGTGTGTTGTGTGTTAGGACACGCAATGATCAGTGCTCTCCTTCATGTGGAGCTCCAGGGGTGTTGCTGGAATGTTGGGAATGTTGGGAATGGTTCTCCACAGAAGCAGAGCAGGTTGTGGTGTGGCTCTGAGAGTAAGAAGAGCTGTGTCTCCTACTGGATAAAGCCTTTGTTTCTTTAGAGTCTACTTTTAATTACAACTGGAGTAGAGGAATGATTAATCCCATCTCATGAGTGCTTCTAAGTATCTGTTTAATCTCAGGAGCCAGTGATGGGATTAAGTCAATGGGGGATTAGGAGATTATGTGTGCGGTGCAGGACTGATGCTGAGATTAGGAGATTACAGAAGGGTGGTGGGTGATGCTCCGGGTCGGACAGATTCATAATGACCTGCATTTGCAATTGGCCTTGAAGGGAACAGTGAAGTGCTTTGGAGGACGACATGTTGGAGACGGAGAGACTGTGAGCGAGAGCGTGCGTTTGAAAGGAAACACTACACTCTTGAAATATGACTCAGTGGATTATCATGACACAGGGGTGTAATGGACCCTGTCCAGGGTGTGTTTGTGCCGCGAGCCCAGTGATTCCATGTAAGCTCCGGACCCGCCACGACCCTGAGGATGAAGTAGTTACTGAAGATGAATGAAAGAATTAATGAGTGAGTTTAATGAAAATAATAATAGTCATATATTAATCACTTTAAAGGCACACTACGTAATACTTTTACCTTAAAATGACAGCTTCAAAATCACTGTGATGCTTCACTGAGCTGTAGTAGGGAAAATGGGGCCTCTGTCATTGCTACTTTGGGCTTAGCGCTGCAGAAACTGCACTATGTAACTTCTGGAGGAGGGTTGGAAACCCCACTGATATCAGTACAGTGCAGTAACAATGAATTACACCAGGGGGAGCCCCAGGAGCAAAAAAAACCCAAAATCCTTCACTTTTACAACACTGTCCTGAAATCAGGTGTAATGGTGGCTGTTTACCTACCCTCCTCAAAAGTTGACATAGTGCAGTTTCTGCAGTCCTGAACCCAGACTAGCAGCAACAGAGACTCTACTCTCCCTATTACAGAACCACTGGATCATCACAATGATTTTGAAGATGTAATTTTACAGTTGAAATACTACCTAGTGTTACTTTAATTGTTATATCCCTAGACGCTCTCAGATCACACAGGACAAGCTTTCTTTATTCCTCATTAACCCTACTGCTCCTCACAGAACTGGACTGAGCTTAAGAAACATACAGCTGGGCTATAGCTGCTTTCTGTATCCGACCACTAGAGGACAGCTCTAAGACACCATCAGAGCAAGACAGCCCTGAACCACTTTGACACATTACACCAGCATGAATGTGTTGAATTTAAATGGACATCGTACAGAATAATAGACACAGATGGATGGGTGGAGGGAGGGATGGACAGATTGAAAGTAAAAACACAGTGGTAGATAGCACACTTGCAGTAGACCCCCATGTGGTGAAGTACTCACATTAGCACAGGACACTTCTGACCCCAGACGCACTTGGTGGTGTAATCCGCTTTCACGTAGGTGGCCACTCCGTCCTGCACCATACAGGTCACATTCTTCTGGACGATATAGGCACAGTGGTTTCTGAGAGAGAGAGAGAGAGAGAGAGACAGACAGACAGAGAGAGAGCCATAACATTAAATCCAACTCCTTTTTTTTCTAAGCCCATTGTCCATTTTCTCAGCTCCCCTGACCACACAGCAGCACTTTATAGTTCTACAATTACAGACTGTAGTCCATCTGTTGCTCTGCATACTTTGTTACCCCCCTCTCCCCCTGTCCCTCAGCGCTCAGGACCCCCACAGAGCAGGTGTGATGTGGTGGTGGATCATTCTCAGCGCTGCAGTGACACTGACGTGGTGGTGGTGTGTTAGTGTGTGTTGTGCTGGTGTAGAGTGGATCAGACACAGCAGTGCTGCTGGAGTTTTTAAACCCCTCAGTGTCTGGACCGAGAACAGTCCACCGACCAAAAACATCCAGCCGACAGCGTCCTGTGTCACTGATGAAGGACTAGAGGACGGGCGACACACACTGTGCAGCGACAGATGAGCTACTGTCTCTGACTCTACATCTACAAGGTGGACCAACGAGGGAGGAGTGTCTCACAGAGTGGACAGAGAGAATATGTGTGGCCGTGAGAACTCAGGACAGAGAGAAGACAATGCAGCTCCGTGATGGAAGAAGAAAAGAGAAGGAAGAGGACAACAGAGCGGTCAATAACAGGATGTCCAGCTCCAGCCAACACTCAGGCCCAGAGGGAGCGAATCTTACGGTCAGCACGAAATGAGACACATCAGGCAGCACAGCTGTCTCTCACTTTCTCACACACACACACCGTGCACACAAGTGTTTGAAATCTGAGTGGTTATTGCGGTGTGTCCAGCACTGCCTCACACACACACACACACTTTTCCAATAACACATTAATTCATCAGGTTAAAGATGTGAAGTGCAGCTATAGCAACGGTTAAACATTATCTGTCCTTGGAGCACAGACGGCTTTAAAACACATGGTACTGAGACACTCCTGAGTGGTTTTAGAGTCTTTGCAGCTCCACAGCAGTCCCACGCAACGCCCAGCGCCCAGCAGCGACAGACCGGACATGTGCAAATGTGAGAAGCGCAGTTTTCATTCTGTCACATTATGTTAAAAAAAAAAGTCTCTGATCCCAGAGCTCCATCCAGTTCCTCTGGGATGAGCTGGAGTGGTGTTTGAAATCCAGAACTAATCCTCCAACATCAGCACCTGACCTCGCCAAAGTTCCTAGGGCTTCATGCAAAGGTATAGAGCTAATGAACAAAATAGCTCTGGGCTGATGGCTATTTTGAGGAGAGTCTGGTTTTCCACGTCAAGGGTTTTAGAAAGAGCTGTCGTAGCCTTGACGCCAGCTGTTTGTTTAGCAGTTGTCTGTGTTGCGTTAACACTGGGGCTTTACTGCGAACTCAGGTGGGAGCTCAGGACGGTCCATCATCTTAGAAACTGACCACAAGGATGGGGTTTTAAATGGACACTTCCAAATATGTCTCACTTATGACGAATTAAACCAATCAACAAGAAAAATTAAGGAACAATTATTACGGTGGTCTTGGGCCTGTACTGAATACGAGCCAGTGGTCTGTAGTGGGCTTTTAAGGGCAGTTTGTCATAAACATCAGCAAAAATAATAAATACAATGAAAGGTATAAACTCTGGCTGAAAGAGCACGCAAAGTGTGTTATAATTGCTTTTAAGGAATTATATTTTTACCATCTTTTCACAGGCCCGACTGCATTGGTCACATGGCCAAATCACAGCTGTGTCCCCTGGTGTAAATCTGCTGATAGAGGAGTCACGGTGTGTGCATGTTCATAAAATCAGAGTTATAAATCAGAGTTGATTCAGAGCTCTCATCTCCTATCAGTGTAGAAACGATGCACACGGACTTCACTCCCATTGGGTGTTTTCAGTGTTTGTTTCTGAAAGAGAATGAGAGCAGTCAGAACTGACCCTCTGTTGTGTTTAATCAGAGGGACAGTAATTAAATGATTGTTTCTTTGTCTGACACTCGCACAGCATCAGTGACGCATCACGTTAACAACAGAGAATAGAAGACTACAGAGTGGGGCATTTATATGGATACGCCTTAATAAAATGGGAATGGTTGGTGATATTAACTTCCTGTTTGTGGCACATTAGTATATGGGAGGGGGAGAAACTTTTCAAGAAGGGTGGTGACCATGGTGGCCATTTTGAAGTCGGCCATTTTGAATCCAACTTTTGTTTTTTTCAATGGGAAGAGGGTCATGTGACACATCAAACTTATTGGGAATTTCACAAGAAAAACAATGGTGTGCTTTGTTTTAACGTAACTTTATTCTTTCATGAGTTATTTACAAGTTTCTGACCACTTATAAAATGTGTTTAACGTGCTGTAAATGACACCGTGTCCACTTTACGGCCTGTGGAAATGGAATAAGCGAAAGCATGATGCTTGAGTTCCTTCAGAATCATTCATTTATATATTTTGTGCTTTAAGAAGTCTTTTATTTTGTAAATTTAGTGACACTAATGTAGCTGTACAGTTCCCTTTATTTAAGACAGTTTAGGAGAAAATATGTAAATTTGAATTTCAGTCCAACTATCGCTTTCCTAAGAATCTGTGGCGTACCACCAGGCTGTTCATCTGACAGAGGAACATATTCCAACAGGTTTCGGAATCTGAAACATCCCTGGGGTGGTTTGTTTTCCGTCCCAGAGCTGGGAGATCTGAGAATTGCACATGATGTAAACACCCTTTATGGCATGTTTTGTGTAAGCAGCTGATGGCAGTAAAAGAGAATAACAGCTGGGTGGGGTTTGAGAGAGAGAGAGAGAGAGAGAGAGCATATGACCTTCAGACAGAGTGACAGATCCAGATGTGGAGACTGTCACTACACTACACACACACACACAGTCCCCACTTGTGGTTTGAGCTGCCAGCGATCCTGTATCCAGACAGGTGTCTGAAGAGCAGTGATGAGAAGCGCAGAAGAGAGAGAGAAAAAGAGAGAGAAGGAAAAAATTCTCAATGTCTCCTGTTGTATCTACAGTTTGCCTAGAAACTTCAAAGGACGTTTCAATTTGTGCTTAATTCATTTGTGCAATTATTTGTCATTGTACAAATACAACAAAATATGTCCTCCACATTTAACCCATCCATGGCAGTAAACACATACACACACACACACACAAACACACACACACACACACACAGGTACACTAGAGTCAGTGGACACACCCAGAGTGGTAGGCATCCATCCACAGTGGCTGGGGAGCAGTTGAGAGTTAGGTGTCTTGCTCAAGGGCACTGTAGTCATTGAGGGAGGAGACAGAGATATCACAGTTTCTGTACTTCAGCGTGCTTAAAATTAGGGCGTCATGCCTTCCAAAACATCCCACAATAATATATCATCACCCATTCCTAACTGAACTTCAGGGTCCTCCTTAAACACTGCAGTAGCCACAGGTGCTAGAATGTAATTGTGTCAGCATTTAAGGTGGAACTGGTCATTCAGAAACACCGGCAAACTAATAAAACTTAGCGAACTTTTATGCTAGTCCTGAAGTAAAGTGTCATAAACTATTGAAACTACATTAAACTGAGATAAATCACTGGGTATAATACTGACATTTCTGGCTTTATTTGGTCGCTGTGCAGTGTCTGGCCACATATTCACGGGACATTCATAGCCCTTTGTTTGAAGTGTGCCCCTGAAAAATCTCAGTTTCAAGGGGTATATAGATTCTTGGCTGATCAGCTACATACAGGATCACGAGGAGACGGTGTAACGTTTGCTTTATAGCTATTCTTAGATCTTTGCTCCTGGTCCTCAGAAATGGCCAGCGTGGCCCATTAGGATCATTTCAGACATCATTCCTAGACCTGGGCTCCGGCTTCCCATCGCTTTGGCTTGCTCTTTCTCTCAGTAGTGAGCTTCACTGAACGCCAGCAAGACTGAGAGACAGTTTGACACATCGCCAGAGTTTTACGACCAACAGAGGACACATATATCATCCTGGAGATGGGTTTGAAGGACCAGAAGATGTGAGAAGACCATTTGACGTCCAGATCCACCGCAAGACAGACCACCCTTCAAGAATCAGGGTTTTCTGAAGGAGTTGGACCCTGGACGGTAACTGTGACGCTTCTCAGCTGTTTTTTGAGAGTTCAGCAGCTCACTCTTTAACGAAAGTGCGAGGCGGTTTCTGTCGCCAGGAAATGTGTAATGCGTCCAGAACGAAGAGAAGGTGCTGGAAGACGAGACGCAAAGGCAAAGAAAGGCCTGCCTCCATCCACACACACACCTCACACTCTCCTCGAGATCATCCACCCTGCGCTGGCTCCAGGATCCAGGATCTGCTCCCACTCTAAATATTTGGAGGATCGGGTTTCGGTCGCCAGATCTCTGGCTTTCCCAGAAGAGAAGGAGAATTCCTTTCAGTTTTGGTCAAGAACGTCGTTCCTGCTTTTCTTCTTGTCTCCACACCCTCCTCCCTAACAAACGTTCCTGCTGTATCTCTGCTCACAGAGCTTCTGGAGCTGTGCAATATATTATACACTTAATCAATATCAAAATCTTCTTCAGAATTATGCAAACGAGCCTCTAACGTAACACTTGGCCCTTTTCCATCAACGTGAACCCAGTTCCAGTTCCTAATCTGGAACCATTCTGTGAAGAAAATTGTGTTTCCACTAAAGTAGAGTTTGTTTTTCATCAAGAACCATGACAGCATCGATGAATTGTGCAGCGACAGATGAGCTACTGTCTCTGACTCTACATCTACAAGGTGGACCAACGAGGCAGGAGTGTCTCACAGAGTGGACAGAGAGTGGACACAGGGTTTAAAAACTCCAGCAGCACTGCTGTGTCTGATCCACTCTATACCAGCACCACGCCAGTGTCACTGCAGCGCTGAGAATGATCCACCACCTGAGGAGGGCTACAGTGATCACTTGACCATTGAAGAACAGGGTGGAAGGGGGCCAAAAAAGTATGCAGAGCAACAGAAGGACTACAGTCTGTAATTGTAGCAATACAAAGTGCTCCTCTGACACTGAATGCACGTGCTCTGTCCATTTCTTGACGCTGATATTTCCATGGCGATTATTTCCCCTGTTGCAGTCAGATCTATCAGTCACCCTCTTTGGTCCTGTATCTAAGCCGGGCTTTGTCTTTGGGCCCTAAAGGAGCCTGCCTCTAAACGGTCAGCGGTTTTGTCGTGCCTCGGCGGTCAGTGTGGGATAAGAGGGAAAAGCAGTGGCCTCGTTTGGGGCTTATGGAGAGATGGGATTGATATTCTCACTATTTGGGTCTCACTTTCCCTGTCCTCCCTCCATCAGACACACGCGCGAGCCCTCTTTCATCACCCTCTGGGTTCAGGGCGTGGACACGGCCAGCTCTCCGGCTTTACACGGGATAGGGACATGCCGTATAATTATAGAGGCCGAAGACAAGCAGCCAGGAGTCAGGGGCTATTTCAGGTCTATTTAACACAGTGAGAGAGAGAGAAGTGAAACGGTAAAAGGATAGTAGTAGTACAGGACATTTCCCATTTCCCATTATCATGATTACAGTGAATACCCTAAAGATATTCTGGCACCTGACTACACCATAAATAACATACAAACAGTCACACAAAACTGTGTCCTCTGCATTTAACCCTCTCATGCCAATAAACACACACACACACCAAACCCAGAGAGGTGGGCAGCCCACCCCAGCACTCAGGGCACATTTGTGTGTTAAGTGCCTTGTTCAAAGACGCCTCAGCCGTGGATATTGAGGGAGGAGACAGTCCCTTCACACCCCCACCTCTGTGCCATATATACTGGCCCACATGCAGCTATAATGCATTGTAAATCTGAAGCTACCGGCTAATTTAAATCTGTCTGAGGGCTATATTTGGTCCAGTAGATTGGGCACCCTTGATATTAAATGAAGCCAATCCAAAAGCAATAACCTTTCTGTTTAATGAGACTCTTCGTCTCTGGAAACAGTTGTAGAGGTCCCAAACCCGCTTCTCTAACCCACCCCACACCTGACCCGCTCTTGTAGAACACTACATTGGCCTTAAACCATTCCAGAGAAAGGTGAAGATGTCTAGAGTGAAACGGTGTGAATAAGTGAAGCTAATTCTTATAAATGTAAACACCAGCAGAGTACCATTGCAAATTATAATCATACACTCTTTGGAAGACCTCTGTATTCACAGTACTGGGGTGTTCCCAAAGCTGGGACATGAACCCTAGTGTGATGCATGAAGGGCAGTGGAAGGCAGTGGAGGACTAACTTGTATAAGTTTGTGCTTTGAGTCTTTACCATGATGTGAACGTCAAACTACGGTTGATGTAGTTACAGCTGGATTACATTAGCACAGCTTATAGAAACACACATATCTGTAGTTACTCATATAACGGCATGTAATTACGTAGCACCTATTAAGATACGTGATGCACACGTTAATAATCATGTGTAATACACAAATCCATCTATAACAACCACGAATCACCTGTAGTTACATTGTTATTGCTCATACTGAAGTAACTGCACAGTTATTACAGATACAGTTTGACTATTTCTTTTTCTGAACACAGTAGCCTTCTCACAACCCTTCTGCACTGTGAACAGGACTCTGGATCTCGGTTAATGCTCAGTCACACGTGTTTGGGTTATCAAGCACGTTAGCCAGAGCATCGAGCCTGCATTCCTGCAAGCCTAGCCACATGCTAAACAGCAGGCCCGGCTCAATAGGGCAAAGGAAGTGGCTAAAGCCCTGTTTACTTAAAGTTTTAACTTGCTCAAGAAGGCCTGGCACAGCCATTCATTGCCTTACACACACACACACACACACACACACACACACACACTCTCCTTGCCTCCTAATCGACTTTGCGGGGTTAAATCCTTTCACAGAGAGAAAAAAAGGATCTCTTAGTAAATTTCCTTATTGTGAGTCTGCTGTAAGAAAATGAATGGATTCATCAACTCATCCCTAGACTTTTTTGGTGCTTTGAAAAAACTACATCTCACAACATCAGCACCTACAGGACGAAAAGGGGCAGTGCAGATATGTGTAACATTTGTACAAAGACAATATATTAATGGTAGTTATTTTGTGATGAAGTGGGCTCCCGTCCACTGGTGGCACTGTTTCACTGGAGGCACACTATCCATTAATCAATGGATTCCTCTTCATTACAGAAAGCAGTCACACAGCACATTTACTGAGATCCGGGTCTAAGCCTCCAGAGAGAAAACCAAGAGCCACGGTTATGAACCTGAAGAGGAATCGGGAGCTGCTCTAAACTCTTGTGGGAGACCTGGGGAAGCACTGAATTGAAAAGTTTTAGCTGAAACTAAATACCAAACAAACTGAAACCTTTTTTTTTCACAGGTTTTCAGTCATTTTACCACTTTTTTCATCATTACATACTTGTTTTTCAAAGTAAAAGCACGTACAAAACTACAATTTAAAAATATATATTGAACAGCCCAGCAGACGTAAGAACAAGACGCCCCTTCCTCCCCCAACAACGGATGTGAAAAGGCAGAGAGAGACGATAAAAACACGGTTTAAATACATCTTTAAACTCCATTCACATAAATGAAATAAAATAAATTGTTCAGCATCAGTTATCACGCTTGGCTCACTTTATTTAATTTACTCCCTCCTCACGAACTGAGAGCTGAGAGGTGAGGACACTGATGATAGCGTGTTTATTTATCAAAAGACTAGCTGTGTTTCTCTGTGTAAATCTCCAGTCACGTGATCTACCGCGGCTTTCTGTGTCTAAATAGTTTTAATTGAATGTAGTACTGTCAGAATGCTGCGGGGGGCGTTGTGACACAGAGGGGTTGGAGACCCAGTGTGTGTTATAAACAACAGTGTTATAAAGAACAAAAGGGGCCAGGTGTGGGACTGCCTTTGCATTCCACTTATTCTTTTCAACTGTAAAACCTGTCTAAATTATTCATTCATTCATTCATTGTCTGTAACCCTTAGCTAGTTCCGGGTCGTGGTGAGTCCGGAGTCTACCAGGAATCACTGAGAGCAAGGTGGGAATACACCCTGGAGGGGGCGCCAGTCCTTCACAGGGCGACAAACACTCACACATTCACTCACACACTCACACCTACGGACACTTTTGAGTCTTCAATCCACCTACCAAGGTTTGTTTTTGGAGCGTGGGAGGAAACTGGAGCACCCAGAGGAAACCCACGCAGACACAGAGAGAACACACCACACACCTCACAGACAGTCACCCGGAGGAAACCCACGCGGACACAGGGAGAACACACCACACTCCTCACAGACAGTCACCCGGAGGAAACCCACGCAGACACAGAGAGAACACACCACACACCTCACAGACAGTCACCCGGAGGAAACCCACGCAGACACAGAGAGAACACACCACACTCCTCACAGACAGTCACCCGGAGGAAACCCACGCAGACACAGAGAGAACACACCACACTCCTCACAGACAGTCACCCGGAGGAAACCCACACAGACACAGGGAGAACACACCACACTCCTCACAGACAGTCACCAGGAGGAAACCCACACAGACACAGAGAGAACACACCACACTCCTCACAGACAGTCACCCAGAGGAAACCCACACAGACACAGGGAGAACACACCACACTCCTCACAGACAGTCACCAGGAGGAAACCCACACAGACACAGAGAGAACACACCACACTCCTCACAGACAGTCACCCAGAGGAAACCCACACAGACACAGGGAGAACACACCACACTCCTCACAGACAGTCACCAGGAGGAAACCCACACAGACACAGCGAGAACACACCACACTCCTCACAGACAGTCACCCGGAGGAAACCCACGCAGACACAGGGAGAACACACCACACTCCTCACAGACAGTCACCCGGAGGAAACCCACGCAGACACAGAGAGAACACACCACACTCCTCACAGACAGTCACCCGGAGGAAACCCACGCGGACACAGAGAGAACACACCACACTCCTCACAGACAGTCACCTGGAGGAAACCCACGCAGACACAGAGAGAACACACCACACTCCTCACAGACAGTCACCCGGAGGAAACCCACGCGGACACGGGGAGAACACACCACACTCCTCACAGACAGTCACCCGGAGGAAACCCACGCAGACACAGAGAGAACACACCACACTCCTCACAGACAGTCACCCGGAGGAAACCCACGCAGACACAGGGAGAACACACCACACTCCTCACAGACAGTCACCCGGAGGAAACCCACGCAGACACAGAGAGAACACACCACACTCCTCACAGACAGTCACCCGGAGGAAACCCACGCAGACACAGGGAGAACACACCACACTCCTCACAGACAGTCACCCGGAGGAAACCCACGCAGACACGGGGAGAACACACCACACTCCTCACAGACAGTCACCCGGAGGAAACCCACGCGGACACGGGGAGAACACACCACACTCCTCACAGACAGTCACCCGGAGGAAACCCACGCAGACACAGGGAGAACACACCACACTCCTCACAGACAGTCACCCGGAGGAAACCCACGCAGACACAGAGAGAACACACCACACTCCTCACAGACAGTCACCCGGAGGAAACCCACGCAGACACAGAGAGAACACACCACACTCCTCACAGACAGTCACCCGGAGGAAACCCACGCAGACACAGGGAGAACACACCACACTCCTCACAGACAGTCACCCGGAGGAAACCCACGCAGACACAGGGAGAACACACCACACTCCTCACAGACAGTCACCCGGAGGAAACCCACGCGGACACGGGGAGAACACACCACACTCCTCACAGACAGTCACCCGGAGGAAACCCACGCGGACACAGAGAGAACACACCACACTCCTCACAGACAGTCACCCGGAGGAAACCCATGCAGACACAGGGAGAACACACCACACTCCACACAGACAGTCACCCGGAGCGGGACTAGAACCCACAACCTCCAGGATCCTGGAGCTGTGTGACTGTGACAACTACCTGCCATCTGCAGGATCAGGCAAAATGTATCTAGCCAAAGCACTGCATCATTGTCAGTTTAAATTATTGAAAATCCACTTAAAACAGGCAAACTGTCTAGAAACAGGCATAATAATAATAATAATAATAATAATAATAATAGTTTTAAATTTATCCAATGTTTCCCAATGTGTGCTTGTGTGTGTGTGTGTGTGTGTGTGTCACTTGTAATAATTCCAAAAGGTGATTTGTCACATTATGTTGTTTTGCTAAATAAGAAGATTGAGTTACAGTGTTTAAAGTAAATTCCAGTGGAGTTTGGAAGCAAAAGACATTCAGTGTTTTTCAATGGTAGATATATCGACTAGATTTAGGATGACATGAGATGCTTTTGTGTGCAGAAAAGAGCCCCTCCAGTACCACTCCAGGAAAAATAAATCAGCACACAGCTAACTCTCAGATCTAGTGTTGCATGGGAACAGAGCTGATAAACACCACTAGAAAACATGCAGCACATCTACAGAGACAGTCTGTGCTGTTCAACCCCTAACTCAATTAGGAACCTTATTAGAACCCTTTTTTTTCCTGGTCCCTGAAGCTAGGCCAAAAGTGCTGAACTCTGGAGCTAGGCTAATTCGCATTAGCGCCGATTCACATGACGTTCCTCTGCTACAATGTGGTTTCAGCTTGTTGTTCTCACAGCTGTCGGGGTCAGCAGAGGCGGCTAGTGCTAATGCCATGTTTTGGGGAGAAGTTAATCTTCCTCGGGGAGTTCGGCTGATGGATAGTAGCTTTGGAGCGAGGGGTTTATGGAGAACTTGGATGCAGGAGTCTGTATTCTGTCTTTATATGCTAACCCTCTGCAGCCAGAGACCCCTGGGCCAATGCTTTAGCAGCAGGCGGATGTCCCACTCTTGTGTGGTCAATTGTATGTAGACGATTAATGATTCTTCTAAAATGAAGAGTATTAATAGGGGGTTGTCCCTCTGCCGCTGAAGTGACAGCTTCTACTCTTCGAGGAGTGCTTTACTTGCTGTGAGGATTTGATGGCAGCTAAAAGATGATTAGCGATCAAGTGCTGGGGTTGGAGGATTAGTTCTGGATCACAATCACGACTCTAACACATCCCAGAGGTATTGGATAAAGAGAACCTGCCACTCAAGAGAACCAATGCTAGAGGGCTTTATACTCCTCTAGCCCATGTTTGGCATTGAGCTGGGTGACCTTAAGCTCATGTGCAGCTGTTCCAGAGTGTTTCCTTCCATTAGCAATGTGAACTTCAAACAGGACCCAGGGATCAGTTGGGGGTTAGGTGCCGTTCTCTAGGGCATTTTAGTCATGAAGGTGGCAGGAGCAAAAAGCTGTTATTTCACTCCCTCTACTCCTATTTTTTAGCACCGTTCCAGGGGGTGAAACAAGCAAATGTTCCGTCCCAAGCCTGTCTCTAATGTTCAGACCACTTCAAGTAACACCATGTAAGGCTTTTTGCTCCCGAGTCTCCCCCCTAGTGTAATCCAAATTTATAACTTAACGGGAAGGGAGAGGGAGCGGTGGTTTCCTACCCACCTCTAAAAGTTACATAGTGTCGTTTCTGCAGTGCCGAGCCTACAGTAGCAATGATAGAGGCTCTGTTCTCCCTATTACAGCTCAGTGGAGCATCACAATGATTTTGAATCTGTAATTCAAGACTACTTGATTAAACTGTGTAGATTCAGAATCATTGTGATGCTCCACTGAGCTGTAAAAGGGAGAATAGGGTCTCTGTCACTGCCACTCTGGGCTCGGCACTGCAGAAACTGCACTATGTAAGTGTTGCAATATGAATTACACTAGGGGGAGGGGAAAAAACAAAAACAAAGGCAAACAAAAAACGAATCGTGCCTAGTGTTCCTTTAAAGTAGTGGAAATCACATTTATATTACAGTTTATTAATAGGTTATTAGCATATTGTGTGAGGTCCTAAAAAAGCCGTAAAGCCGTCGTCACGTCGAGAACAAAAAAGAAAGTCAAAATAGGGAGCGATTCACGGCACTCAAACACAGTTGTTGTCATGGGAAGACACTCTTTGCCACCTCCTCTGAGCTGGAAACATTACAGCAACCGCTCTATTGCTGCAGCTGCAAAAGAGCTCCATTAGCACAGCTGTGTTCTGCTGATTTCTTGGTTGGTGTCATTAGCGAAGGCTCCCCGGCCAAAACGACAGGCTCCTTGTCATCAGAAAGCTGATGTGTGTGATCTGCTTTGACATCAGAGAAGTGTTGGAGGAGAAGTTACAGCATGGAGCGCTGGGAGGCAGCTGGGGTTTTCATACACATCAGCAGTTAACCCTCTTTAGCAACACTTTTAGCTCGATGCGATGATCCATGAAGCTTTGTCAAGAACAGAGACACACTAACGCAGCTAAAGACTGAGTGGCCTATTACTTCCATTAAGGCAACCTGAGTTAAATGGGTGTATCTCTCTTCCATGCTCTCAAACGTGTTCTCAGCTGGTATCAGTCAAACAGAACTGACAAAACAGGGGCCTGGAGGTTGTGGGTTCGAGTCCCACTCTGGGTGACTGTCTGTGAGGAGTGTGGTGTGCTCTCCCGGTGTCTGTGTGGGTTTCCTCCGGGTGACTGTCTGTGCGGAGTGTGGTGTGTTCTCTCTGTGTCTGTGTGGGTTTCCTCCGGGTGACTGTCTGCGAGGAGTGTGGTGTGTTCTCCCTGTGTTTGCGTGGGTTTCCTCCAGGCGACTGTCTGTGAGGAGTGTGGTGTGTTCTCCCTGTGTTTGCGTGGGTTTCCTCCGGGCGACTGTCTGTGAGGAGTGTGGTGTGTTCTCTCTGTGTCTGCGTGGGTTTCCTCCGGGTGACTGTCTGTGAGGAGTGTGGTGTGTTCTCCCTGTGTCTGCCTGGGTTTCCTCCGGGTGACTGTCTGTGAGGAATGTAGCGTGTTCTCCCCGTGTCTGTGTGGGTTTCCTCCGGGTGACTGTCTGTGAGGAGTGTGGTGTGTTCTCTCTGTGTCTGCATGGGTTTCCTCCGGGTGACTGTCTGTGAGGAGTGTGGTGTGTTCTCCCTGTGTCTGTGTGGGTTTCCTCCGGGTGACTGTCTGTGAGGAGTGTGGTGTGTTCTCCCTGTGTTTGCGTGGGTTTCCTCCAGGCGACTGTCTGTGAGGAGTGTGGTGTGTTCTCCCTGTGTCTGCGTGGGTTTCCTCCGGGCGACTGTCTGTGAGGAGTGTGGTGTGTTCTCTCTGTGTCTGCGTGGGTTTCCTCCGGGTGACTGTCTGTGAGGAGTGTGGTGTGTTCTCCCTGTGTCTGCCTGGGTTTCCTCCGGGTGACTGTCTGTGAGGAATGTAGCGTGTTCTCCCCGTGTCTGTGTGGGTTTCCTCCGGGTGACTGTCTGTGAGGAGTGTGGTGTGTTCTCTCTGTGTCTGCATGGGTTTCCTCCGGGTGACTGTGTGTGAGGAGTGTGGTGTGTTCTCCCTGTGTCTGCGTGGGTTTCCTCCGGGTGACTGTCTGTGAGGAGTGTGGTGTGTTCTCTCTGTGTCTGCATGGGTTTCCTCCGGGTGCTCCGGTTTCCTCCCATGCTCCAAAAACACACGTTGGTAGGTGGATTGGTGACTCCAAAGTGTCCGTAGGTGTCATGGAATGTGTGAGTGCGTGTGTCACTCTCCAGGGTGTGTTCCCACCTTGCACCCAATGATTCCGGGTAGGCTCCGGACCCACCGTAACCATGAACTGGATAGCTACAGCAGCTACAGGCAATGAATGAAAAATTAACCACTAGCAAGACCTTAGCAGTCATTTAGGACACATTTGTAATCACCTGAAATATCATAGCATACACGAAAGCAACTACATGGAACATATTCACAAACACCTGAAATACCATAGCTACAATTTGGAATACCATAGTAACCACCAAAAAACACCTTAACAACCATATTTTTTAACCATTAACTTAGCTACTTAGTAACCACCTAGGCCTCATTAGCAAGCACTTGAATACCATAGCAACCCCTATAGCAAACACATCAAGTACCATAGCTACCATAGCAACCACCAAGAAGTACCTTAACACTTGTCATTAACCAATTAGCAGTTGCTTAGCAACCACATTAGGTACCTTAGAACACCCATAGTTTCACCTTAGTAACCACATAGGCGTCATTATCATGCACTTGAATACCATAACAACCCCCATAACAACAACATTAAGTATAGCAACCACCAAGCAGCACCTTGACACTTGTCGTTAACCACTCAATTAGCAGTTGCTTAGTAACCATGTAGCAACAGCCTAACTAACTATCTGGAATGCAGTAGCAACACCTGGAAACCACAGATTTTCTAGTTTATTTAGATGTTAAAACAGGAACAGAGCTCCTGCGTCTAAACCTGGGGTGTCAAACTACATCCACATAGGGCCGGGGTGGGTGCAGGGTATCCTTTCAACCAAGCAGAAGCCCCACAGTACTGAAAGCCAAGATCTATTAATTAAATTCATTGATTAAAAACAGATGGAATGAGGTGTCGCTACTGCTTGTTCCGAAAGAAAACCTGCGTCCACGTGGATTTGGCTTGACACCCCTGGTCTAAAAGCTGGTCCTAGCATCAGAAGATCAAATGCTCAATCCCCAGCTCTTGCCATCACGGGCATATGTTTGCTTTCACTACAAATCATGTGGAGCTTTACAGGAGGAAGAATGAGCTTCTCAGCCATTGGTGGATTAAAAAAAAAATAATAATAATCACTGCCAAATAATTTCCATTTAGTGACTTCACAGAATGTAGGTAAAGTCAATCCATTTACAGTCTACAAGTTTTTTTTGATAAATATTTGTACAATTAAGGCATTGGGACTTAAAGACGTCAACATATCCCTGAAGTTTCTGACCAAAGAACCGTCAAAACCACAAACCTGACCTAATCTGGTGGCACCACTGACACTCAAACAATACAAAGAAGAAAAAAAAAAGAGATTATAAAGTGATGTGTGAAAGAGGAATGTGTGTCCAAAGGGCGGCCGGCTCGTCGCGAGGTTGAGGCCGAGGGCTGCGGGTTAACACCCAAACAGCAGGTGAGCTGGAGAACTGTCCGGATACATACAACTCT
The DNA here is from genome assembly GCF_029633855.1 of Hoplias malabaricus. Classification (NCBI taxonomy): domain Eukaryota; kingdom Metazoa; phylum Chordata; class Actinopteri; order Characiformes; family Erythrinidae; genus Hoplias; species Hoplias malabaricus. The sequence continues at coordinate 57,004,451 of NC_089804.1, forward strand.
GAGAGCAAACCATGCAAAAAAAGAAAAAGAGTGAAAACAAGTGTGGGGAGAAGATTGGACACATGAAGAGAGGACTGGAACAATGGAAATATATACATACAGACAGAGAGAGAGAGGGTATAACAGGACTGATCCCCTGTTGACATTTTGAATGAAATATAACTGTGCTGCAACAAAAACACACCCATGAGAAACAAACAGTATGTTAGTTAGAAAAAGGCTATATCTTACTTCAGTCAAAACCTCTGGAGAATGCAGCTGTACATTTGCAGCTACAGAGCAGTTACAGTGCTCTATAGCCCTATGTTTGGGGGCTGGGGGAGCGGTGTAATACCCTCCTAACCCTAGCTTAGCACTAGGTATGTCTACTCCACAGTGCCCCATTCTTTGGCATATACTGCTATAGGGGTTATGCAAATGAAAGTGTGGCTAAACACACTTTAAAATGTAGCCCAAATCCAGTGCATCCCTTTCTCCCCAGTGACCGACTCAGTGCCACGACAAACTCCCTGAACCCGCCAGATATTTGTCGAGCTCCCGAGACAGAACTGCACATGAACAAAGCTCATAAACATCATCAACTAATTGCCCGGTCGACTCCTGGACAGTGGGAACCTTTCTGAGCAAACGGCGGAGAAAGTGGGACACAAAGGGACAGCCTACAAAACAAGCAGTGTGAGCTGACCCAGTACCGAGAGGAACATTGCAGCGTTCACAAGGATATCAGCTCAGAAATGACCCCTCTGTGTTGAGCATTCACAAATAGTTGGTCACTGCTTATGTCCAGGGGGCTGTACGCTGCCTTCTGTCACTTATTCTAACGCATGACTGCAGCCATTTGGGGATTATCTGAAATAACTGCGGCCGTTTGCAGCGTAAACACACGCATGTGTTTGGTTTAGACTGTCCAAACCAAACCGAAGTGCTTCCCCAAGCATCTGAAGCATCCTTGGCTGACAAACCAAATTGATGCAAGATGCTGCTCATGAATTACATTCTTTCTCACCTACATGAGAGAGCCAGCGTATTCCTATCAGTCTGGGGACTCAACCCACTCCACTGTACACTCCACTGAATCCACACAACCTTAACCATCTCCAGAAGATCAAATTAAGGACACACACACACACACACACAAGCAGAAGGTTTTTGATCCTTACTTGTGGCGACTCATGGCTTTCCCGGGGTTGAAGTGTGGGGTTCCTCCACCTTTGAACAGATTGTATCTGTAAGGGTTTCCATAGAAAGTTCCTTTGGCGTCCGCTAAAGTCAGAATGAGTCCCAGCAGAACAGGCAGAAGAGCCAGGGAGCAGTGTGCGCGCCTCATCTTTCAGCCGAGAGGACCCAGGCCTGGAGCATAGAGCCGAGAAGAGAGGGATGAACGGTGGGGTTGGTGTAGATTGGTTGATTTTTGTAGTTGTAGTTAATTCCAGTGACTTCTCTCAGTTTCTGCTGGAGAACAGTTCTATTCGAATCGCCTTCTGCACCAGCTTCATCCTGACAAACATCCAACAACTCCCTCCTGAGAGAGAGAGAGAGAGAGAGAGAGAGAGAGAGAGAGAGAGAGAGAGAAGCAATAATTAGCAATAACTTATAGCTAAGTTTGGACAAAAATAGAGAGGAATGGAATGAAAAATTACAGACAGAAAAGAAACTATAGATGAGACAGGTTCAGGACACACACACACAGAGAGAGAGAGAGAGAGAGAAAGAGAGAGCGAAGTGAATAGAAAGTGGAAGAGAGAAAGAAATGGAAAAGTGGAAGGGAGAATTAGTTTCTAAAGTATTCTAACGATACACACTTTCCAGCCTTAAAGCTGAAGTTATCAGAGACACAAGTCAGGTGTGTGTCCAGTGTGTGTGTGTGAGTGTGTGTGTCCCTGTGCTGAGGAGCTCAGCAGTTCTCAGTAAAACCAGAGAGCGGTTGCAGAAGAGAAGGAGCACAGGAGAGACAGGAGGAGTGATAGAGACGGAGGAGAAAGAGCAGGTACCTACAGCGCAGCAGCAGAAGTCTGAGGACTCTCTCTCTCCTCTGGTCAGCGGCGTGTGTGTGTGTCTGAAAGAGAGAGAGAGTGTGTGTGTGTATGTGAGTGTGTGTAAGGCAGTGAGTGAGTGTGAGAGAGAGGGACTGTGAGTGGTAGAGTCTCTCTCAGTAGGAGCCGCCTGCCAGTGACCACATTTACATAAACCCTCCCTCTAACACACCAGCCCACCACCACCACCTTTCATTCTGTGCACTTTCTTCCTTTTTACCCCCTCCCTCTCTTTCTCTCTCTGCTCCCTTTTGCCCCTAAATCTCTTTCACTCTCACTTTATTCTTTTGCCTCTCTCTCTCTCTCTCTCTCTCTCTCTCTCTCTCTTTCTCTCTCTATCTCTCTTTCTCTCTCTCTCTCTCTCTCTCTCTCTGTCTCTCTATGTCTCTCTCTCTCTCTTTGTCTCTATATCTCTCTCTCTTTAGTTCTCTCTCTCTCACTTTATTCTTTTGCCTCAAACTCTTTATTCTTTTGCCTCAAACTCTTTATTCTTTTGCTTCAAACTCAAAAAGTATAATAATAATAAATAATAATAATAATAGCTGTAATTGGCCAAATGCCCACAGCCCCACATTTACACCTTTATTAAATTAGCCATGGGCACGTTCCAGCTCATTCCATGCAATCAGCCTGAGATTTTCTCTCTTTTCTGTATCATTCATTCCCTCTTTACTGTCCCCCAGCGACTGGCGTGAAATTCGGTCCAGAACAGAGAACGTGCCGAAAGAAACTTCACTTTCCACCAGCTCCTACAAGCCCACCACAGCTGGAAACCTTCCTGCGCATTTCTGCTGCAGCGGGAGCATGTCTACTGCAGTGAAGACCGTCCAGAACTGACACGTCCCCTGGAACATTCTTCAGGATTCCTGCTCATCTCTCATCAAGGCCTGTGCATGTGCCAGAGTGTCTCACCGTCACGTCCGAAACTGACCCCGGGGACTGGGCTTTAACTGGAACTGCTCACTCTTCACCTGCTTCAGATGGTTCTTTATTAACACACCAAGAAAACACACTCACAACATAGATACAGACTTCTGTGGTTCTTCCTTTGATGTGTGTTTGTGTCGTGTCTCGTGATCCTGCACCTCTCAGACACCTCTGAACTTGGCTCTATCAGCGAAGAAAGAGAACAGAGTGAAAACGGCTAAAAACCAGAGCTTCTGCCCCTCGCTCCTCACTGCTGTGCGCTCGGGGTCGGGGTGAACAGCGAGCGGCTCATTATCATTTAAAGGAACAGGTGCTGAAAGCGGGCGTTCTGAACAGGGGCTGTTTACACAGGGGGAGAACCCTTTATTAAGAATTAAGGACTTTGTAAAATTGTGCAGAAAGCCAGCAATTCATTTTTTATATGAAACTTTTGTGATAAAAGGCAGCAAAGATGAATTCTTTGTGAAAGTAAAAAGTATTATGAATGAACTCAGAAACGTCCTGTCGAGTCGCATTGTTATTGTTATGGGAGTTGTTCAGTTTGTCTTTAGCTTTTCAGCACTCTTTGCTCCCATTCAGCTCTCTCTCTTTCTGTATGCACACACACATACACACACACACACACACACACATCGTCGCTGTCCAAAGAAAACATGCATCTCCAAAATACTCCAATTTCACAGGGAGAAGAAAAAAAAATCTGTTTAATTTTCAAAAGAATGTTAATATGAAAAATATTGGTATAATAAGTAATTTTGGAATTTTCCTCATGAAATTTTCACACAGTGTGAACTACAGCTGCTGTGTTCAAATGGTGTAGTAAACCATTCATTCATTCATTCATTATCTGTAAGTGCTTATCCAGTTCAGGGTCGTGTTGGGTCTGGAGCCTACCCAGAATCACTGGGCACAAGGTGGGAACACACCCTGGTGGGGGCACCAGTCCTTCACAGGGCGACACATACTCACACATTCACTCACACACTCACACCTACGGACACTTTTGAGTCGCCAATCCACCTACTAACGTATGTTTTTGGACCGTGGGAGGAAACCGGAGCACCCGGAGGAAACCCACACAGACACAGGGAGAACACACCACACTCCTCACAGACAGTCACCCGGAGGAAACCCACGCAGACACAGTGAGAACACGCCACACTCCTCACAGACAGTCACCCGGAGGAAACCCACGCAGACACAGGGAGAACACACCACACTCCTCACAGACAGTCACCCGGAGGAAACCCACGTAGACACAGAGAGAACACACCACACTCCTCACAGACAGTCACCTGGAGGAAACCCACACAGACACAGAGAGAACACACCACACTACTCACAGACAGTCACCTGGAGGAAACCCACGCAGACACAGGGAGAACACACCGCACTCCTCACAGACAGTCACCCGGAAGAAAGCCACGCAGATACAGGGGGAACACACCGCACTCCTCACAGACAGTCACCCGGAGGAAACCCACGCAGACACAGGGAGAACACACCACACTCCTCACAGACATTCACCCGGAAGAAACCCATGCAGACACAGGGAGAACACACCACACTCCTCACAGACCGTCACCCGGAGGAAACCCACGCAGACACAGGGAGAACACACCACACTCCTCACAGACAGTCACCCGGAGGAAACCCACGCAGACACAGGGAGAACACACCACACTCCCCACAGACAGTCACCCGGAGGAAACCCACGCAGACACAGGGAGAACACACCACACTCCTCACAGACAGTCACCCGGAGGAAACCCACGCAGACACAGGGAGAACACACCACACTCCTCACAGACAGTCACCCGGAGGAAACCCACACAGACACAGGGAGAACACATTGCACTCCTCACAGACAGTCACCCGGAGGAAACCCACGCAGACACAGGAAGAACACACCACACTCCTCACAGACAGTCACCCGGAGGAAACCCACGCAGACACAGGGAGAACACACCACACTCCTCACAGACAGTCACCCGGAGGAAACCCACGCAGACACAGGGACAACACACCACACTCCTCACAGACAGTCACCTGGAGGAAACCCACGCAGACACAGGGACAACACACCACACTCCTCACAGACAGTCACCCGGAGGAAACCCACACAGACACAGGGAGAACACACCACACTCCTCACAAACAGTCACCCGGAGCGGGAATCGAACCCACAGCCTCCAGGTCTCTGGAGCTGTGACAGAGACACTACCTGCTGCTCCATGTATACTGTGAACTAAAAATCCACAAACATGGAGATGTTCCACTTTGGACAGTGAAAGTTTTTATATCTACTCCATTCCTTGCTCAGGAGGAGAACCATATATATACATTTTTCCAAGATACAACACTTCCACTTCAAAGTCAGCTGAGACCCTGCACTATTCCCTGCTGTAAATGAGACACATTAAACAGACTAATGTCTACAGAGTGTAGGTTGTGTGAAACCTGACAGAGAACACTGTAGTGTCTGGTTGTGGTGCTTGATTTCTCTTTACCACTCTCCCAATCTGTCACAACTGAAATACTGTAGATCCTACAGACTGTAAACACATGATCTGACCTGAGACTGAAAGAGAAAGAGAACGTGTATTCCACTCTTCACCCTCCACACAGAGGCGTCACAACCTACCGAAGACGTACTGCCCGAGAAGAATCTGTTCATCAACCCGAGTGTTAGAGGTGGAAGAGAGACAGAGACAGACTGAGACAGGTGCAGTAAATGACCCTTCTGTGTTTGCTTGACCAACAAAGGCCAGCACTTCTTACCCCTGTGAGAGGAACCCCTGGTTTACACTGGAACATTTGCTTTACATTTGCAAGTCACTGTCAAGAACAAAGAGGTGGGTTTGCGGCTTGGAACCTTGAGCAGTCAAACAGAAACCAGATTAAAAAGAACATAGCCATGAAAGCATACACAGGAGAGAGTGAGATATACTTCCACTGACAGTCATAGAGCACACAGAAGTGAAATAATGAGGGTACCACTTTAGAATAAGAATACCAGTTTATCAGTGGTTGTTAATTAAATCATGAAAAACTTAAAATCATTAATAATGAGAACACACAGATACAAAGGGCAAAATGATGTTGTTTGCAAAATAGTGAACCCGCATACACCTAAACAATTAGACATCCGATCTTGCAAAATACTGACCCTGATAATGATAACGTTGTGTACCTTAACATAAGAAATACCTCATTTCACATTCTGACGTTATGACTTTTCTTCGACTTGAGCTTTTGGAGACTTTCACTATTTGGCAAACAACAGCTGGTTTATTTCAAGGTTTTTTTGTTTGTTTGTTTGTTTGTTTGTCTGTTTTGTTTTTTTTTATTTCCACAAAGAAATGAATATTCAAACATTTTTAAAGGTAAGTCAGCAGCACAATAGATAAGATAAGGATAGCTCATAACCTTTATATGAAGAGCAAGTAACACCAAACGTCTCATGAGAATTTTCATTTCATTTATAAATCGATTAACTGTAGGTTTATTCATATTCAAGGCACATCTTAATGAATGAGGAACTGCAGAAGGTATCCATTTCTCTCACATTTTCAGTGCCGTGTGTGTGTCCGAGGAAAGTGGATGCAGTTTTGAAAATTGGTGCAAAAACTGAGAAAATATATAGTATCTTTATATGTTCAGGAAATGTTACTGTTTATTAGTTATTCTTTATTAATTCATGAACTAAACTGTGATTTACCGAGGGCATGAAAAACACTTTCTGCTTTATTCAGCAGGTAATGCTCAACCTGGGTAGTCGTGAACTGCCACCCAAAATTCAAACCTTAAAGAATCAGCTTGCTGTGTGAAACTGAATTCAGGAAGGTTACTGTTCCATGTACAAAATTTGTTGTTTATGTTTATGCTCTTGTGCACTGTTTGCAGTGTACACAATATGGCCTAAGATTTGTGTGTGCACCTGTTTGGCTGTAATTTTAGTAGAATTTTGTCTTTAGGAAGCATTAGTTTAGAGAAGTGATATTCTCTGTCTTTTTTTCCTCCCCCAATGGCTACATTATCTATGTCAGGACTGCTTTAGTTCAGATTTAAGAGCTCATTTTCTCTTATTATTATTATTTTACATTTTAACCACTACATGGTAGCTAAGGGGCAACTGCATTTAAACTTGACTATTTTTTTTTATTGTAATGTTTAAAATAAGTTTTAGTTGAATTTTAAGAGCTGTTTTAGAGGACATGTTCTCATGTATTTTTTTTAATACATAAGAGTTTTTGCTTTCATGAGGTAAACATCTAGAGTTCTTAAACTGTAAGTAGTAAGTAGTGTTATTAAAATAACATTGTTTTTCAGGATCAGTTATATTTTCAAAAAAATGGTACAAGTATTACAATATTTTCCAGGAGTATAAATTTGTGAGTACAACCTTATATACCATTTGTGCAACTAGGTCTGCAAGACATTGATTCAGATTTATTCAATGCTAATTCTATGTGGAATTGCTTAAGAATGTTTCTTATACGAGCAAATTTTCAGGGTAGTGCATTATGTCCCTTTGATGTTGATGTTGTATTTCAAGGAAATAATAAAACACAAAAAGAACTGTATTGGTCTGTCTTGTATTTCCATTAATGTTTCTCATCAATAATAAAGTTAAATAGGATTAAAAAGAAAATTAAGTAGAAATCAATTTCATTTACTTTAACTTAAGATATTAAGTAGAATTACTAGGTAAAGGAATTGGTAACAAAAACAAAAAAGTTAAATCAACTTATCCTTTAGGTGTAACAACTTGACATTTTAAGTCACACTGACTCAAGTTATTTAACTTTTTAAGGCAACTGGTTTCCTTAAATTTTTTAAGTAAACTCAACTTATCCGGGCTTACAGTGTGAGTGATTCTGTGAGTGACCGAATGGGTGAGAGAGTTCCAAGCCAATTCCATGAACTCCATCACATCTAATAATGTAGGCTGTACTTAAGTGGTGTTGGATGAGGCTTAATAACAGAAGTCAGAGGTAAATGGAGAGGGTTGGGACAAACTGGTAGAGTTTAGAGGTAAATGGTCAAAGCTGGGGTTAAATGATAGACATTAGTCATAAGTGGCGAAAGTCTGAGCCAAGTAAATGAGTCTAGGGTGAAGCGCTGGAGGTTGGAGCCCAGTGATGGATGCTGGAGCTGTGAAGCTGTGAGCTGTGTGTTTTCTTCCTTCACCTCTTCTCCACTAATCACACTTAGAGAAGGTTGAGGTGACAGCAGACGGACGTCAGAGACGTGGCCAACGAGAAGAGGAAATCACGTTTCTTAAAAACTTGTCTTTTTCTGGCCTGGGCAGGTCCTGAGGGAACCATTATTTTAGGGGTAGCTAGAGATGATCACTGGCAGATGCCGGGGGTCCGTGTTGTGTTTATTCCTGTTCCACGAGCTCCAGAAGAGGGAAAAGAATAGGAGCGTCTGGGCTATTTTTTTTAAAACCAGGACAGATTTGATTATTGTCAATTTGGAGTCAACATAAATTACTTTGACCTTAATCTAATCCATCTGCTTGGAGATAAGCTAACAATAAACCAGGGAACTAAAATCAAACTGAAAGCCCTTCAGACTTCGCAACACCACGATTTAATGTTGTTTTGTGTCTTTGTGTGAATCTGGATTCCTGTTTTGAACAGCTTTAACACAGGGGCTTGAATTCCTTGCTTATGTGAGCCATAGAACATCTGCAAATGTTTGGAGATAAGACCCCTTATCTCCCTCATCAAATAGCTTCCATACACCCAAGGCAATCTTATTAAAAAAGCAAGAGAGAGCAAAAGAGATGTGATTTCATTAACATATTTGCTTGGTTTTGCTCACCTCGTGAAGAATGTTAATCCTTTACAGGCCTCAGAGCTCCTTGGGAGGAGTGGATAGGCTTCATTTGTTTGCTGTTTTCGATCAGGGGTCTCTGGGGGAGATGCTAAAAGTAAGGAATTTGATTTGCAACAGCAGCCTTCAACTGCTGGTCAATTACTGTGCTGATTTGTCCACTGTTCTAACTGCTTTGCCCAGTCAGCAGCTTCCTCTTAACCAATCCAGAGCAAATCCACAAGCCTCAAGTGCAACTGCATATACTTAGTCATCTGCGGCCTCACGGAGCCTGGCTGAGGGCCATTAGCGGTCATTAGAACAAACCCAGGACAAGTAAATTGAGCAATTTTAGTTTCTCTCTCAATTTAAGACTTATTTTATCTCTCTTTTACTAACTTTCTTGCTGCCCAGGCACTGCTCCCTCTGTCCTTCATTCTGTCTTTGATCATAGGAGCACATTAGCTAGTCAGTTGCATTGGCCTTAATATATATATATATATAATTATTTTTTGGGGGGGGTAGTGGGGGTGCGTACTGTGTCTTTAGGTTAGTTCACAATTTAGCTACAAAACTTTTGGGCAGTGGACTTTAGGGAGAGTCATCTCTTTACAGACTATTAACTGGTTAGCTAGTCAACACTGATGGGTAGTTGTATCAGTTTTCAATATTTCATCTCACCAACCACTGATGACTTGTAATCATAATTATACACAGGAAAAGATGCAAAATATCCTATAACAATTCCTTTGAGCTTCACATAGAGCCCACCCCACTCTCTTCCCACCTGCAACTACAAGAGTCCTGTAATCATCTATCACTGACCATTTAAATCCTACACCAAACCAGTAGGGTTGCTGTGGCCATGTATCATCTAATCAGCAACAAGTTACACCTAACATCTAACCTAACATCTCAGGTTATTCACTGGGCCCAGCTAGGTCTTCAGCTCCAGAAGCCCCCCCCCCCCCTCGGAACCATTAATGCATGCTCAGTGCCACTGGTTTCAATTGATCTTTAGGGTCTTCACCTACCCACTGTCAAGTTTTTGCGGCTTTGTTAGGATGTTGTACATTGCTCCCAGCAAAACCTTAATACAACTTGCCTCAGTTGCCCAAAACTGTTGCCAGGTGATCTTCTGCTTCACCATTATCTCTCAGTGAAGCCATTGGCCTTGTTTTTCTTGTGATGCTGCTGTTGCACACCGTGCCTCCTTTTCCTGCTTGCTAGTCATCATTTGCCTTCTTTCTAGTGATGTGGCCTTACCAAAGGCTTTCCATGAACCACCTGACCCAAGGCCTGCTCTTCCACATTGCACTTGACCATTCACATCCCTTAGCTCTAATGAGCTCCTAGCTACCTGCTTATATTAGCTAGTAATCTTTGAAGAGTAGTAATATAAATGTGTCATATTTGATGTGTAGTTATATTAGTTAATATTAGCTTGTCAACTTATCAAGTAGTAAATATTTGATAATTTTATTAAATAGTCCACTTTTGAAAAGCAGTAACATTAGCTAACCAAATTAAATGTGGCCCTGTGATGGACTGGCACCTCGCCCAGTGATTCCAGGTAGGCCCCAGACCCACCATGACCTTTGATATGTAGTAATATTAGCTGAGCACTAATATTCACTAGAGAACCATGTAACTAGTTAATATCTGATAAGTAGTAAAATTAACTTATTAAATTTAACTTTTTAGTCAAATTTTATAGTTTTGTTCCTCAAACTGTCATGTGTTTTTATAGTAGCTAGTCAATTTTTAATCTAATGAAATTTGATGAATTGTTATATTAATTAGTAAAAATTTAAATAAGTCAATTGTTGGTGGAAAGTGTTGTTAGCTTGGCAAATTTGAGGTGTATTTATATTAGCTAATCAAACTAGCTAATCGATTTTGATGAAAAATGATATTAGCTAGTCAACATTTTACCTATGGTCAAATTCTAATTAATGGTAATATTATTTTCAGTTTGATTAGTTTATATATTAGCTATTCAATGAGTTAGTGAGTTTGCTCTTGATTTGAAAGTGTTTTTGTAGATTGTACACAGCACATTGTTCACACAACATTGTACACAGCACATATCACAACATAAAATGATAACAAATAGAGAATAAAACATACCAAAATAAAAAAAAACATAACATTTATCTAAAAAGATACAACCTGCTTAAAAATATGAGACTTTAGACACTTTTTAATAGCAACCACAGAATCAGCAAATCTTAAAGCAGTGGGTAAAGAGTTCCATGGTTTTGGTGTAAGAATGTCAAATGCTCAATCCCCACATGTTTGTAAGCTGTCGCAGAGCATTAATATTACTACAGTTAACTCTAGAATATATAAATGCAGGTATTGCACTTGACACTACAGCTCTTCTACAGCACTTCTGTCATATTAGCCTAAAGCTTTAAAATGTTTTCTTCAGTCCAGTCCTTAATAGCATCCCATAATAGTGTTTATCTATGGCAGTGTTTCTTGGAGAGTCAAATTTTGCGGTATTGCCTAACAGCATCTGGGGAGGACAAATCCTAGGGATGGTGTTCTTTAACAATCAGCTTTGATGTGCACACAACAACAGTGGCTGAATATTCTCAGCTGCGAACACCCACCCCCACCCCACCCCACCCTCTGTCTCCACTCACACAGCTATCCTCCCATGTGAAAAGCAAAGCGATAAGTGATGGCTTTTAATGAAAGTCTTGTTAGAAGACTATCCTCAACTCCCACACTGTATCCACATCCGCCAGCCCTGACCTCTGCTCTTGCTTCCATTACTTTCAGTTGGACTTTTTCGTTGTTTAATGTGTTCAGTTGCTGAAAACTGGGGCCATGATTGACAAATATTAGCTGTAGATCAGAACATTTTGAAATATTGACATTGGAAATGACTTCCTATCAGTAAAATTGAAGAGGAATGAGAATAAAAGTATTAAAAATGGATTTCATAGGTGCATGGATACCTTCACAGTTAAGGTATGTACTGCAGAGAGAGAGAATAAATGTGCACATGCTTTCAATCAGGTCCGGTCAAAGGGCCAGTGGCTGTGGACCTGGCTGTGGGCCACTAGACGCCAAAATACGGCAACAGTGTAGGGTTCCAGGGAGCTGACAAGCTTAGGGATAGGTCTGTATCTTTTTGCCAATTGTTTGCCCTCCCAGGAGGCCCACGGTCAGCGGCCTGACCTCAGCTTTTACACAATAAACCTCTGCCATTAACATTTGACACGGGCTGTAAAATTAGATCCGCACCTTTAACAAGGCTGAAAGGACAGCAGTAAATTAACCTTGATTTTTACCAACGTCTGCCAATAGAAACCTTCCAGAGCTTTCTTCCTGAAAGAGAAAGAGAGAGAGAGAGAGAATATTACCCATTTTAGAGTGGTCAGCCTAAGGTACACCTGTGCAATAATCATGCTATCTAATAAGCATCTTGATATGCCACACCTGTGAGGTGGATGGATTATTTCGGCAAAGAAGGTGCTCACTAAGACAGATATAGACAAACTTGTGAACAATATTTGAGAGAAAAAGGCCTTTTGTAAACAGAGAAAAAAGTCTTAGATCTTTGAGGTCAGCTCATGAAAAATGGGAGCAAATACAATAATGTTGCATTTATATTTTTGTCCATTATTCGTCAGAAGTTTAAAGAGCAAAATGTCTACATATCACAGGTGAACAGATGTAAGTTTGGGCTAAAATTATGTGAACAACTTCCCTTTTATTGAAATATAGTCAGACACCCTCGACAAGCTGCTGTCTGAAGTTTAAGAAGTAAATTTTAAAGTTACAGTGTACATCATAACACCCTCTGTGTTTTGTTAATCAATATCATAGACGTAATTGCTGACCCTGAATTACCTGTGGTTAGTTACAACATGAATGAAAGTAACAGGCAGCACAGTGGGACAACAGGCAGTTGTTGTTTATTTTTTTACTTTCTTTCCAATAGCTCTAAGGTCCAGGGGTTTTGGGTTCAATCCTCTGCTGACACTGGTCACTCAGTGTGAGGAGTGTGGTGTGTTCTCACTGTGTCTGTGTGGGTCTCGCCCACAATCCAAAAACCAAAAAAATGTTGGTGTATTCACAGGTGTGACTGGGTGGGTGTGTAAAACTGTCCACAGGTGTGTGTGTGTGTGGCTGGTTGAGTGAATGTGTGAAATTGCACACAGGTTTGTGTTTATCCGTGTGTGTGTGATATAGTCTTCAAATTGTATTTGGAAATTTTGTCCACTCATTTTCTCCTTTACTAAAGGTAAGTGCAAGTCTCTGCACTCACACAGCCTCTGTGAAGAGAGTACACTGTGAGTGGCATTCCATTTGGAACAGACGCTATTGTATAAGACACTACAAACACACACACACACACACACACACACACACACACTTCGCACAGAAACCACAAAACAGCTGAAAGAGAGGAAGAGGTTGTGGAAGGTCTATTTTCTCTTCTCTTTACTTTTCCACTCAGATAAGGAATGTATAGAAGCTGTGAGAAATACACAAGCTCCCTCTCAGACAGTACAAACAGTTCACACAATTGCATCAGTCACTCATTCACTAATGGCCTGTCTTCTTCTGGCTAATTGCTTCGAGGTCTGTTCTCCAGTGTGAGAGTGTGTGAGAGCAGTGTGTGTGTAATGACCTCTTTATGGGGTCCAGATACCAGCACATCAGATAAAACTGACAACTTTTAGTGGATATTGGTTCTTTAGACATAATCCGTTAAAATGAGTGGGAGAGAAGTGTATAACTAGTGAATTATATTTAACTAGCTGTTCACGTTTCATTGTCTTTATTCACTTATCCAGTTCAGGGTCACGATGGGTCCGGAACCTACCTGGAATCACTGGGCGCAAGGTAGGAACACACCCTGGAGGGGGTGCCAGTCCTTCACAGGGCGACACACACTCACACATAGCCAGTCCAACTACCAACATGTGATTTTGGACCATGGGAGGAAACTGGAGCACACAGAGAGCACATCAAACTCCTCACAGACACTACCTGCTGAACCACTATTCTTATACTGGAATTATATTTGCTTGTGGGCATCAGGTAAAATAGTTATTACCAGAGCATCTCAGTGGTTTTATTAATGCATTCATTCATTTATTCATTGTCTGTAACCCTTATCCAGTTCAGGGGCGCGGTGGGTCCAGAGCCTACCGGGAATCATTGGGTGCAAGGCGGGAATACACCCTGGAGGGGGCGCCAGTCCTTCACAGGGCAACACACACACATACACACACACACACATTCGCTCACACACTCAAACCTATGGACACTTTTGAGTTGCCAATCCACCTACCAACGTGTGTTTTTGGACTGTGGGAGGAAACCAGAGCACCTGGAGGAAACCCGCGCAGACACAGAGAGAACACACCACACTCCTCATAGACAGTCACCTGGAGGAAACCCACGCAGACACAGGGAGAACACCCCAACTCCTTACAGACAGTCACCCGGAGGAAACCCACGCAGACACAGAGAGAACACACCACACTCCTCACAGACAGTCACCCGGAGGAAACCCACGCAGACACAGAGAGAACACACCACACTCCTCACAGACAGTCACCCGGGGGAAACCCACGCAGACACAGGGAGAACACACCACACTCCTCACAGACGGTCAACCGGAGCGGGAATCGAACCCACAACCTCCAGGCCCCTGGGGCTGTGTGACTGCGACACTAACCTGCTACGCCACCGTGCCACCCTCAGTGGTTTTAATCTCGTCTAAACAGACCATTTTAAACATTTGAGTGTGTGCTCCCATTTCAGGAAATATTCCTGAGTCTTTTACCTACTCTTAATTCAACTCTCAGAACAGTCTAAAAACACCAGTAGCACTGCTGTGTCTGATCCACTGTGTCATGGCAGTGTGTAAATTGAGAAGTCAGTCCCTTGGTTATTTACACCAAGATTTCAAATCCACCATAAAATTTACTGAGGTTCGTTGGTAAAATGACATTACCCCCCCAACCCCACCATGGAAAACTAATCCTGTCTGAATAGGGCTTTAATTGTAAACTAGTTGTGCTCAAAGTTTACAAGAAGCAAATGTCCAACAGTGTTGGCTGATGGTCTACAATCCTGTGTAAATGAGATTCTTGGCTGAAATATGGCTTCAACAGAACTGTGGCTCTTTAAACAAAACTATGCTCAGTTCTGAATGCTACAATAACCAGATGGCTTACAGGGGAAATAAAACCCGACTCTCTCGTCCAATCACGTGAAAAAGCAGAAAGCAGGCATGCACCGGTGCACACAGAGAGAGAGAGATTACCAGGTTTCTCTTACATTGTGGGGACTTGAACCTGTTTACGCACTCACACAGTGGAGACTTTTCTTTCTTGTGGTCACCACAATTTAAATCATTACTTTTTAAGGTGAAGACATATACAAAGAAGGGTTAGGGTTGGGGTACGTCTCCAACAAATTAATGCAAGTCTATTTAATGTCCACACAATTCACCGTGTGTGTGTGTGTGCGCGCGTGTGTGTGTCCTGGCCAAGCTCTTATAAACAGTAGACTTATTCTATGTGATCCATATGAAGGATGAGATCATGGTGTATCGAGCACTGCATTCATCTTATGCCACTGTAGTTCAGGTTCACTGAGGTTCTATTGGCTTTTTAATCAAAGCTGTCGTTCTACTCTACGCACAGGCATGAAGACACACACACACACACATATATATATATATATACATCAATCCTCATGGGTATACAGTACTAAGCTGTAAAACATCTGGTTTTAATTACAACCCCAAATTTACACACACACACACACACACACACACAGCTCCAACTCCACGATAGACCTCCACACAAGCTCTGAGACAATGGCTCTGTTCATTAAACCCTGAAATCTTCATTCCCCACTACCTCAACTCTTTCTTTCCCTTTTCTCTCTCTCTCTCTAAACCCGAGAGCAAAGGAGAAAGACAAAGAAGCCCTCAACCATCAGCTCCAGTCTCTCTCTCTTTCTTTCTCCTCCAAGCCCACTCACTCTGTGCTTTCCCTCCTGCTGCTAAATCAAACTCACTTGGGCCACCTCTGCTACAGCTGTGCTCTCAAAAACCCAGGTGCCAAAACCAACCACCCAGACTTTGTCAGGTAATATTGTTGTGTGATTAGCTCTACCCTCCAACTCATCCCAGGGGTCCTGGATGGACCTTCATCACTCCAAGGAAAGCACAGTTAGTCTGCTCCACAGTCCGCCACACTTGACATTAAGAATGGTGGCATTATGGTGATGTAAAAATGCTTCAAAGTGTCACGTCATGTCATTTACATTTTTCTAAGGAGGTTTCACACGCAGTGTGTGTACATTTGATGAGTAGAAGCTGTAGCTCAATGTAGAATAAGCAGGTGTCCACAAACCTTTGACCACCTTTGTCATTTTCATTCATTCATTCATTATCTGTAACGGACAATTTTGAGTCGCCAATCCACCTACCAACGTGAGTTTTTGGACTGTGGGAGGAAACCGGAGCACCCGGAGGAAACCCACACCACATTCCTCACAGAACACACCACACTCCTCACAGACAGTCACCCGGAGGAAACCCACACAGACACAGGGAGAACGCACCACACTCCTCATAGACAGTCACCCAGAGGAAACCCACACAGACACAGGGAGAACACACCACACTCCTCATAGACAGTCACCAGGAGGAAACCCACACAGACACAGGGAGAACACACCACACTCTTCACAGACAGTCACCCGGAGGAAACCCACGCAGACACAGAGAGAACACACCACACTCCTCACAGACAGTCACCCGGAGGAAACCCACGCAGACACAGGGAGAACACACCACACTCCTCACAGACAGTCACCCGGAGGAAACCCACGCAGACACAGGGAGAACACACCACACTCCTCACAGACAGTCACCCGGAGCGGGAATCAAACCCACAACCTCCAGGACCCTGGAGCTGTGTGACTGCAACACTACCACCGTGCCGCCCTCTTTGTCATTTTATTCAACACAAATAGTTTGTAAATGGAGAGTAAGAAGAATTAGTTGGTTGCTGCATTTATTCAAAAAGCGCCACAAAAATTGATTTGTTCTGTTCTTGGGAATAACATTGTATCTGTTGATAGTGATCTTGATGTTTTGTTGTAAAATGACAACTCTCTTTTTGTTAATACACAACAATCACCATTAAATGAATGTTTGATTTTTGGATTACAATTAAGTCATTATTATTAGTAATAGTTAAACCAAAACACTGCAAAACCTAACCATATTGGCTTCAGTTTACAGTCCACACCCCTGGTCTTCAGACTCTCCACACATGCTTGTCATTTCAGTTGTTTTTCCTGTTGCAGAGTTTAACGTGGACCCCAGCTCAGTTGGCCGGAAGACTGAGCAAAATACTGAAAATACGAGGTGTGTTCGGATGCACGTGGAGTTACAATACAGCCTTTCTTCCCTGACAGGAGCTGCGTTTATGAGTCCATCGCTCAAACACAATTAAATCAGGGTTTTTTTTTAGTTTTTGGGCTGTTTTTTTAAGGTGAGAACCTTTAGCTTCTGCTCACTGACGTAATCATACAGGCCCCCACATTTTCACCATCTGAGTAAGCGCTCCAGGGATCCCCCTATGTAAGCTTGTAACACAAATTACAGTCTGCAACACAGGTCTGAAAGTCGAAAAACATGAAATCACCCCGCCCCCTGATTTTTACACTGATTTTGGGATATCACTGTAAAAGTAAATGACAATCTGCGAGTATAGAAGTACTGAATCTTAACCAGTGTTCCTTTATTGTGCACCCATTGCAAAGCCTGAAATTAAATGAGGCACATTAGACTTATGTTACTATACCCAATGCCAAATGTGTCTGAGAGAGCTATAAAGCTGCCCAACTCTGTGGTTGTGGAGCTCTGAAACTGGTGTTGTTTGTGATCCAGAACTAATCATTCATCATTCGTACCTGAATAGGCTCATTTTCTTGTGGCTGAATGTCATCAGATCCTCACAGCAATGTTCCAACATTTATTATTAATCTGCAGAAGCTGCATGCGAAGTAAAAGGGAAGAAACCTCCTACTGATATACTTCTGATTTAAGAAGAATCACTGGGCGAGCCTGTGTCCACAGATTTGCTGTATGTTTCTATAAAATTGATCATGTGATTAACACCCATTTTGCCCCTTACATCTCTATCTCTCTCTCTCTCTTTCTCTCTGAGGGTTCTGGGGAGTCAGCTATGGAAGCCCCTCCTGAATGAGTTACTGCACATCCGGCCAACATGAGACTCCAGTGCCCGAAAGTCAATGTTATTCTCCATCATACCTCCAACAAATCTTTCATACCATTAATAATCCCAGACAAAATATTATTTCATTCTCAGGGTCAATATTGCACTAATCTTGCTGATATGAAGGAGGTGAGTTTGCTCTAACAATACCAAGTCTGACTTGGTAATCAATAAAATAACAGTAGATTTGACAGATATTGCTGAGTAGTACTTACTTAGAATCACATGCTGAATGTGCGGCTTGTTCTTAAGGTGAATTTCTACGTGTTTGACTAAACAATCAATGTGTAAGTACACATTATTTTGTGATGCTTACCCAGTGTGAGATTCACTCATATCCCTAAGCATAGCTCTAACTATAAATCAAACCACATCCATTAGGATTACCATAACCATAACCACAAAACTAATCTTGCTTAACCTTAATTCTGAGTCTAACAATAGCCATAAACTATTTCTATAACCATAATCCTAACTCTCAGCTGCTGGAGATCAGAAGTTCTCCAACAAGTTTCTTTAGTTAGTTTTTTCCTTCAGGTTCATAACAGACAGTCAGCATGTATTAAGTGAAATAGCGCCACCAGTGGATGGGAGTTTGCCCTCTATACAAATGTTATGAATATTTGGACTGATCTTTTCCATTGTATTTGTGCAAATTTTTTTAGATACATTTTTATAAATGTTAAAACACTCAGTAAATAAAATATGGTTGATATATTTTTAAAATAAAAAATGATTTATCTTTCACATGTAGAAAATTTAAATGCCATTTTTCTGTAAATTTGGCCTGGGATAGTGTCACTGTCACACAGCTAAAAGTGTGAAGTTGTGGGTTTGAGCCCTACCTCGAGTGACTGACTGTGAGGAGTGTGGTGTGTTCTCCCTGTGTCAGTGTGGGTTTCCTCCGGGTGACTGTCTGAGGAGTGTGGTGTGTTTTCTCTGTGTCTGCCTGGGTTTACTCCGGGTGACTGTCTGTGAGGAGTGTGGTGTGTTCTCTCTCTGGATCTGTGTGGGTTTTCTCCCGGATGCTAATGTTTCCTCCCACATTCCAAAAGCACACCTTGGTAAGTGGATTGTCCACAGGTGTGACTGTGTGAAACTGTCCACCTGGTGTGGGTGACAGGATGAGTGTGTGAAACTGTCCACATATGTGAGTGTGTGAGGGACAGGTTTGTGTGTGTGATGGACTGGTGCACTGTCCAGTGTGTGTTGCCTTGCACCGAATGCTTCCGGATAGGATCTGGACCCACTGCAACCCTGAACTGGACAAAGTTGTTACAGACAATGAATGAATGAATTTTCCTGTGGTAGGTATTTGGTGACTTTTTGGTGATTATTTTTCCTTAGGCTCTTTTGATCTTTTGATCTTAATACACAGAGTCAATGTGTGTTAAAGGCAATGTAGACCATTCTGGAGAACTCACAGTTAAACAAACCATTTCTGAATTAAGACAAATCTCTCCCATTTGACGCTCTGCTTCTTTTAACATGGAATACTATGTTCGAGTAAGAAATTAACTGTAGCTTGTTCATGGTGTACTGGCGCCCCCTCCAGGGTGTATTCCCGCCTTCCGCCCAATGATTCCAGGTAGGCTCTGGACCCACCGCGACCCTGAATTGGATAAGGGTTACAGATAATGAATGAATGAATGTTCATGGTGTTTGAATGTAACAGGAACTCATTTGTAACTAGAGCTGTTTTGTTTTAGCACTATTGACATTGCTTACTTTCATACAGTTAGTGGTCTCCTGAATTTGGAATTCCTGAATTCCTCCTTAAATAATGCTTCTGAAACAGCCAAAATAAGTCAATAATACCCAGCTACAAAGCAGGAATAAAGCAACATCCTCATCTCGTTTCATGCTTTTCAATGTTCTGAGGTCTCTCCACCGTCCGAAATGCCGTTTCTCGGCCGTGGATGAGAGAGAAAAAACCTGAGCTATTTCAGACCGAGAAACTTAGCTCGTTTCTCATTTAGGAAGCCAGTTACGAGTTGCATACAAACAGTCAACAATTTTCCATCACACAAACAAACTGGCAAGCTAGCAAATGGCAAGGAAACATTCTCTGAATTTGATAAAATGTGTATTGGATTTAAATTGTGAACACTGCCTCTAAAATGTGCTGAGATACATTCCCTGTAAATGATGTTTACTTGAGTTTGACCATAGAAACCCAAACTTTTATATGATGAGCATGTAATGCACAATGAAGTCATAGTGCAAGTGTAGGGTAAACGTGAGGATAGCAAAAAGGCAGTGAACCCAAAGTGTGGAGAACTGAAGAAGTGGAAAAGTGACATGAATCATCCTCACAGTGCTGTTTTTCAGCATCATTTGGTTTGAACAGTGAGTTGAGGATGAATCAAAGCCTGCAGTGCTAAACCCCCTCAGCATCAAAGTCCTGCATCAACATCAGAACGTTATTAATGAATGGAGGCGTAGTTTTTAATGTGACTCCACAGCCTTTTAAAATCCTTTAAAAAGACTCTAACCACGGTTAGCAAGAGTTAGTAGCTGTAATTACTGCACACAGAGGACAATCATCTCCGTGCCAGTCCAAGCCATAATTCCAGATCTGCAAAACCATCTCCCTGACCACAGCCTGAGAAACCACACTACAGACCAAAGACGGCTGTTGTGTTTTGATTAAAATAATCATGTTATGATTACACTATCAGCTGGTGTAGAACATAAAATTACCCAAAAGGCACAGCCTTTGCTCTGATAGTGACTTGGCTGTTTTATCAACATCTTACAATGGCTCTGTTGTATGGGTTTGCTTGCTTTGTGGTTTTTATGGATGGGGACTTTCTTGGAAGGCTACAATCAAGCTACCAGATACCATGGTGGGTGGACCAGGGTAAAAGCAGGTCGTGGAAACTTCTGAACATTATGCTAATAGGATGAAAAACTTGCTCAAGCTTTGGGCCTGGCAATACTGACAGATCTCCCAAGAGCATCTTCTGACCACAGTGAAATTAACATCTCTTATTGGCCCAGAAGGATTTTCCTATTCCTTCTCATCTTTTCCACCATGCTAGAGAACCATGCCAGGTCCATTTTCCATCCGACATCCACTAGAAGCTATTTTGTCATCACGGTTTTGAAGAAGATGTGTGGGTTTTTGCCCTTAGGCCTTTTGGTCGATCCTGCGACTTGGACTCTTCTGTTGTAGTCTTTGACCAAATGCCACTTCCAAGGGGTTCAAACTCAAACATTTTCAGCAAAGGGCTGCCACCCAGTGCGACCCACTTATTGCCTTGAGTTTAGTAGCTAGAACCATGTCACTGAGTTCAAATCTAGCCCTTTTGGCTCCGCCAAAGTTTGGAGTTTCCTCAAAGAGAAATCTTCTTCCCAATGCCATGTTCAGTCATAGCTTCCAGAGCTGCTCTCCTAGGCTCTTTGTTAAACAGAGGGTTCCACTTCAAACTGACTGCAGATCTTAGAGGGGTACAGCCAGAGAAAACAAGTCACTTAAGGAGTTTGTGCACAAAACGTATAGTAGATGCCAGGGAACAAATTTCCCTGTCACTTGATGATGTGCTCCATGCCTCAAGCACCTCCTTTCAATTTAACATCTAGTTATTTCCTAGCTCTGCCTTCCATTTTATCACCACCCTATCTCTTCCATGTTCCTCGTTCTTCTGCCTTTGTCTTGGTCTATGGCACATTTTGTTTGCTCATACTCTATCATATATTCAGTATATAACCTGAATGGGCAAACCATAGCATAAAGTTAACCTTGTTCTGAGGTCAAGAACCCCTAGGAGGAATTTTCAAGCAAATAGATTCAACCAGCACATCTCAAAACAGGGGCTTCAGGGAACATCACTGTGTTTACCTTTACCTAAGTTCAGCAACAAGCTCTTAAAGATACAGTACATATTTAGAGGTAGCGGTACATAATTGATCACTTACTGAGAGTGTACCTCACTGTTTGTGCTTTGACAACACACATTATACCAAGCCTGCAAAATTGTCCGCCATATTTTCCAAAAGGCTGAAAATCAAATATCTCCCTCCACACTACGTAGTGCACAGTGTAGGTCATAAAATAAGTTTCTGCTGTAAAATAAATTGAATGTCAAATAATATAAGAGCTTATATTTAATATATGTTTCACAGCCACTGTCTAACATTTAGTGCACTGTCTGATGGTAGTAGTATTACTTTTATAGTCTGTGAAGTGCACTATGTAGGGAGTAGGGCATTATGTGGGACAGAGCCATTTTCCAGACATGAGAAGCTCCCCATTTTTCTTTCCCATTGTATCTTGAGACAATGATATCCAACATTACTGTGCTCAAAATCTGACGGGTTCTATGTGTGCATTGTGGATATTTCAGTATACCAAGTTTTCACACTTGTAACTATACTACATATTTAAACATTAGTTAGAATTAGCATTACGTGTGAAAATGGGACACAGCTACTGTTTTCTGTTAGTGACATCATTACACGAGCACCACACACTGGTTTTTCTGATGTTATGGAGTTTAGAGTTAGGTTTCTGGTTAACTTTACAGTTATGGTTAGTTTTAGGGTGAGGTGTTACCAATAGCATTTATCCTGCCCAGATGGTGGCCATTTGTAATCTTGGGTAGTTTATTCTGGGTTAACTCAAATAGTACACATTTTATGAATGCCTATTATAATTTGTACACAGTCCTCCAAAGGTCTCTTGGTAAAATATGTATGAATTTCCCTTGGGACCATATTGAGCTCAATCCGTTTCTGCCCCTGAGCGGTTGCCATTATGCTACTGTTTGAAAATCCTTGGCTTACATTATTGGACATAATTGAACTGCAAGCCTTGTAAAATAATTACAAAACACTTATGGTGACTAGCTCCTGGACTGAGGGCTTCCCAGAGTTGTTACAGTCCTGGAACAGGTGGAAAACTGGAACTGGAGGAAAATAAAAGCCTTCAGAATCAGAGAGAGGAAGAGCCCCATGAAAGTCATCAAAAGAACCTGAGAGCAGGGAGAGTTAGAGAAGGGGGTTTGCTCAATTTCCTGTGGACTGAGGCATTATAAAGCGAGCGCATATGGACCACAGTCAGATCTGAGACTTCCTGGAATGCCAGGTCGACATACCTGAGGGAACAGGGGCAGGAAGTGGGGGCAAAGCTTCAAATGGCCAACAGGAGCCAAACACACTCAAACAAGCAGCAGTAGGGAGAAAAGGTGGTCTGCATCAGGCCTGGTGGCAGGAGAAAATTATATGTACCTAGACAGGAATGGTAGCAAGTTCAAGATTGGCAGCAACTGTGCAGCACCTGTCCTGCACATTTTAATGTATACTTTGCTTTATCACAAAACACTCCAGTAAAAGCTGCCAATAGTTGGGAGGGCATCACAAGTGCAGGGCATTGTCATGAGCTTTTTCATGAGTTGGGCATGGCAGCAGGAGAAGTGACATGTAATAAGGACAAAGACATTTCCTTAATACCTCCTTCCAAACAGCAAGGAGATTCATTCTCCGAATATTCCGAGAATGTTTCCTCACCATTGGCTGAACCTAAAATGTCCACAATTTGTACAGCTATGATTTGTAAATGGGAAAGAAACTATTGGTGCTTTTCACTGCATGGAACCTACTCGACTCGACAAGTCAGTCACCCTGAAATATAGACCTCCAGCACAAACTAGCCACTTGGAGGCTCCTTGGATCCGTGACCAAGAATAACATCCAGTGAGAGCTGCACCGTTCAACAAGGAAAACCCTGCTGTGACAACTTCAGCGCGGAGCCATGTCCAGCCCAAGAAAAAACAAAAACAACACGCGAATAGACTGAGTAAACAGCGCATAGCGTTAACGCTGACGTTGTTGTGGTTTTCAAAGCCTGCGGTTCCTATTACAGATGGGGTTTTGCGATGTCACCGGTTCCATTTCGTGGGGGAGCTCTGCTAGTCGAAAAGCGACTAGGGTAAAATGCATCAGGCCGAGTCGAGTAGAGATGATACCATGCTGTGGAAAACCACCATTTGTGGCTCACTCCAAACTTGCTCAGTCTTTCCATCTTAATTGGCTCCTCTAGACCATCCTATTGTATTGTGAAGAAGATGTCTGTAGGGGCATAGACAAATGCCTGTCAGCAATGAATGGATCTTAAAGATGTGGACATCGCTGATTAAAAGAGGTGTCTACAAACACATCATGGCTTATAGGAAAGGCAAGGCAAGTTTATTTACCTTCCATACACAAGGGCATTTCAAAGTGCTTTACCATGTCAAAAGAAACAATTAAAAGCTTAAATTCCATGAATAAAACATGATTAAAATAATTCAAACAATTACAATTATACAAAAAAGAACAAAAACACTAAAGCTCCAGAATTAAAAGTGAAGAGCGTTATAAGCTGAGCTGTATAGAAATGTTTTCAGTATTGATTTAAAGTCAAGCATCTACTAATGATCTCAGCCAGCTAGTTCCATTTAAGAGTGACATAGTATCTAAACACTGCTTCTCCATGTTAAATTTTTACCTGAGGCAGGACTAACTGACCTGTGAGCTCTGCTCAGCCCATATCTCTGTATCAAATCTGATAAATATGCTGGTCGTGCAACATTAAGACATTTATAGACCAGTAACAGCACCTTAAAGTCCTGACCTGGCCATGCAGATTTCTCCTGTAAAACATCTGGAGAATTCAAACTTGAGAAGCCACCCAGGCATTCCCTCTGTGTATCATCATGCCCTCACAACTGTTACACATTGCAGTGGCACAACTTTCATTCATGTGTTTCCTCTGCAGAAATCTCTTCACTGGCTTCCTGCAGATTGGAAACTCTGATGCTGGCCTGCAAAGCTAGAAATGGACTATACATGATGGCAATGGTCAAAACCTGACCTGTACCAAGAGCCCTTGGAGGTTCAAGTACAGCTTGGCTTGACCCACCATCCTTCAAGAAGCATGGAAGACAAGCTTCCAGATGTAAGTAGTGGAACATTCTTCTCTAAACGACAGAGTCTCCTGCAGATTTGAAATTATAACCCTAACCCTATTGTAAATACGATCTTATTCACTCACACAGATGTGAACTTAGCGTCCGTCAAATTTGCTTTCCACTGGCTCTTGCAGGTGTTCCCAGTGTGTTTTTAATAGTCTGCTGACCGGCCAGAGATGCCAGAGCTGCCAGAGCTTACCTCCCAGTCCATGAACCGAATGGCAAATCCAACTTTCCGAAATGAGGTGAGAGAGGGGATGTAGTAAAATGTCTAGCCCTGCACTGCCCAGTAAAGCAGAGTCCCAGTGGTCAGTCCCGTGAAGACCACATTTCTATATGAAAAGACTAGCTTGGCAGCAGCCATTGGTCTCTTTTTCCAGACGGCTGTCCTAACCCCGTCTGCCCACTCTGGCTTTGCTTGTCTGAGTTTAGGAGTAGGTGGCCAAAGGTTCGTGGACACCTGCTCATCCAGTATTTCTTCTGAAATCAATTATGTTGATATGGAGAGTGTGCACCGTTGCTATAGTAACTATATATTGTTCTATAGTCTGTACTCTTTTAAGAAGGCTGTATACTAGATTTTTGAATATTGCTGTGAAGAGCTGATGGCATTGGTGCTGATGGCAACATAGCAGACGATGTATTCTTGGTCACCAACACCACTCCAGCTCCCCATAAAAGGTAATGAATGGACCTCCATCACTCCAGAGAACAAGATTTAATTGCTCCCAAAGGTAGCTTTACAGCTTACATCTCATCCTTTGCACTGGATCTGCTGACCTTAAAGGCGACCTTCACAATTTTAATCAAAAATGTTTCCCCACCATTTGCTGCCCTCCAGTTGGTTTTTGCTGGAAACAGGTCAAATGTCTTTTTGAATCTCCAGTGTCTGTAAATGTGAAAAAAAGGGTCTGGGTCCGGTATGCTAAGCTTTCTCTCTCTCTGCTCATGACTTGAGCTCTGTGCTCAAGATTTTCAGGCAGTGTAGAGACCTCCAAACATTGAAAAGCATGATCCGAGATGAGGACATTGTCCTATTCTTGCTCCATAGGTGTGTAATATAGATTTTTGCTGTAGATTGACCAGACTTTCAATTCAGGAAAGCACTAACTGCATGAAAGTAAACACTTATCTGTAAATAAATAAAGTTAAACATCAGCCACTACAAACAATAGTCATTATTTCCGCTCAAACATAACATTTCCGCCTTTAAAGACTGAGCTTCTGAACATAAACAAACCAGAGGGAACAGCATTTCCCCACAATCATAGAAATGTGTGTGGAGGATGTGGGGCCACAGTGAATCCACCTTAATGAAATGTTGGTTGTACAGATAACTACAGACATTTTGCCATACTGGAGACACCCGCTTCTGCAACCCAACTTATCTCTTCACCCACAGCCAGAACATAGTGACTCTCAAACACAGGATTCCTTATATGATCACGCCTCTTTATCTCAGCAACTATAATAGCTTGTATCCTTTTATGTATCTGCCATTATGAAAGCTCAGGCATGATACACCGTCCACTCTGCTCCCCCCTGGGGTCCAGACCAGTAAACCCTGGGCTGTAAATAGGGCCACACAGTTCCACTGAGCCCTGTAAAGCACATGTGGCTGCTTTTCCTCTTTCCTCCATGCATGTGGTGTCATTTGTCATATCTGTGGCTGGCAATTAAATTTAAGATCAACAGAAAAAAAAAAAAATGTAGGTGCTGCAGCATGCGAGGTTCAGCGAGTTGTGCCAGCAGCTGACGGGAGTTAAAACCTCGCCGCAAAGTGCACAATCTGGCAACCATAAAAAAGGCCTGGGTTTTAGCGACATTAAGTAGGGGATTAGAGCTGTTGCTATTATATGGCTGTTGCACAAAATCCAGAGCGAATATGTCTCTATCAGAGTTGTCAACAATAAGGCTAATAACACAGCTTTATTAAACACTGCTATATAACACACAGACCCATGACAGATGTTCTAAACTTAGGTGGTCTATTTTGGATGAGGATTGTGCAGAAATATGCAGTTGAATGTGCATTAGCCATAATCCAGAAAGGGTTTTTCACTGAAGAGAAAAGGCAGAATTATGTGTTCTGATTTAAACCACCACAGAGGGCCACATGAGGATTTTCCTTCACTCTACCCTTTCATTTAGCCTTTCAGGGCACATGTGTCTAAGTCTAATCCTTCTAGTCCAAAGGTTAGTGCAAATCTCCAGCCACTGGCCATATATCAGGGCAGTCTATGTCTGCAAATGTTTAACTTTTTACTGCCATACTCTTAGCGGCTAAGCTAGTGCTAGGCTAAGTACTGCACTGGTATTAAGCCCAGGACAAACCGAGGCAGCAGCAACTAGAGCTCCAAAATTTAGTACATATTTAACTGAAAAAGGCACTCCAGAAATGACTAAATTTATAAAATTCATAGTTATTTTATATTCACTAAGTGAGCTCCAGTCCACTAGCAGTGCTGTTTCACTACGCACTGTCAAAGTCTCTGTTACTCACCCAAAGGCAAGCTACAAAAACAGTGCTAATTTCTGTTAGCAATAGCATTACACAACCCAGTAAACAAGGAACGTCCCTGGACGTTCAAAATAGGTCTAAAAGTAGTCTGTCCGTCAAGGACATATTTTAAACGTCAATGGACGTCCAAAATCCATCTTAATAAGTTAGTTAAATGGTGACCAATCGATAACGTCAGTGGATGTCCAAAATGCGTTTTATACAAGTAATTTATTTCGGGACCAATTAATAACGTCAGTGGACGTCCAAAATACGTCTAATAGTCGTCTTTTCAATGTCTGTGTTTGGACGTCTTTTCAACTTTCATTTTCCACCTTAAGAGAACGTTGATTAGACGGCAGTCATTACGTTATTTCAACGTTGAATCAATGGCTAAATGTTTACTGGGAAGCACAAACTTTTTTAATTGAATGTTTTGGAGCTTAGAGTTAAGTTTTTGGTTTAAGTTGAAAATTAGGTGTTAGCCGTAGCATTTAACAAGCAATAAAATGGTCATTACTGATTTTTGGCGCTTATATTTAGGTTTATAGCTAATTAGGAGTCGCTTAAAATTTAGGTTTATGGTTATGGTTAGGATTAGTGTTACATTAAGTGTTAGGATAAAATTTAAGATTTTTAGTTATGGTTAGGTTGAGGGTAAAGTTTGGAGTTAAGTTTAGTCTATGATGTTTGTGTTAGCATTTAACAAGCACACAATGCTACTGTTGCTAACTTTTTGCATTTTAG
The DNA here is from genome assembly GCF_029633855.1 of Hoplias malabaricus. Classification (NCBI taxonomy): domain Eukaryota; kingdom Metazoa; phylum Chordata; class Actinopteri; order Characiformes; family Erythrinidae; genus Hoplias; species Hoplias malabaricus. The sequence goes on from NC_089804.1 coordinate 57,032,727, forward strand.
ATTTATATTTATGTCTCAGTTTAGGCTTAAGGTTAGAGTTAGCTGAAGTTCTAGGTTTAGTTTTAAGGCTGATTTTTCTTGCAGGGTTGCCAAAAATTCAGGTGAATATCCACAAACATATATAGTATACATTTTACAAAGGCCAATAATAAAATCCACTCTATTCACTCCACAGCTAGGTTTAATACTGGGTCTCCTCGGTATCCATGGTAACAGCTCATTACAAGGTGTGTTTTTTACATTAGCAGAACATCTTTGTGTCCATCCCTGGGCATCACACACTCACCCAGTCACTCACACACTCACACCGGTGGACAGTTTCACAAATGTATCCAGTCACTCCAGCTGAATACACTCAACCAGCCAAATGCTGCCCACCTGGTAACAACTAGAGTCCAGTCAGGTGCATCATGGCTGTAACAAATGGTCTATTATGACTTCAGTTTTAATGGAGCTGCTATGGACATGAAAAAGCCAGCCTAATCAGCTTGGGTGAGTTAGTCTCTCTCAACGGGTGTCGGGGCTAAAGCACAGCTGTGTTTCTAAAGGAAATGTGTTTTTACACCTGAAGCAGATGTAGCAAACCTGTGTGTGCTCAACCTAGTGTCAGCATCACACATAGAGACACACACACACACACACACTCACATTTACACAAACATTCAAGACTTTCTGCCCAGAACATGTGCTTTGACCTCAAGAAAGTATACTACTGGCCTTGCACCGATCAGAAACATGGAGCAAATTGTTTATTCCCAAAACCCTGTGACTGAGGAGTGGGTGTGTGCATGTGTTTATGTGTTAAAGCTGAAATATTAACCTTGCTGAAAAACGAGTCTTCAGAACTTCAAACACTTTGCTGAGCCCATAAACAGGTTTCAGGGTTTGGATGGTTTCGCCCCTGAAAGAGCCTGAAGCCCACTCTTTATCTTTATCCAAGAAATACTCGGACCTTTGTCTTCAAAGCTGCTTTGGAGGAATGACAGAAGAAACAGTGATCTCAGTCCGTGAGACTGGAAACCATAACAAAGCTCAGATAAACCAAATCAGACTCAAACGTCAGAGTGTGAATATTTCCATGTACAAAAAAATGTGATGATATTATATTATAGCAAGTAGGTGTAGGGTTAGTCAACAGTTCTCACCCAGTCACTCACACGCTCACCCCTGTGGACAGTTTCACAAACTCACCCAGTCACTCACACACATCTGTGGGCAGTTCTGCACGATCACCATCAACACACAGACACAGACACAGACAGACAGACAGACAGACAGAGAGAGAGAGAGAGAGAGAGTGTATCCACATTACAGATGGAGTTCAGGGAATTCAGATTTGAGGGTTAGGGCTTGAAGGACAGGAAGAGGTGATCACAGGGTAACCATGGATACGGCGGGAAGCCAGGTCAGTTCAGGGGGTGGAAAGTGGAAACAGTCTTGGTAGGAGGTTGTGGGTAGATGCAATAACTTGGACAACTACATCTAGACATGCCCACAGACGTCCTGGAAAATTCCAAAACACTCACCCAGTCACTCACTCACACACTCACCCAGTCACTCACTCACACACTCACCCAGTCACTCACTCACACACTCACCCAGTCACTCACAAACACATGTTGGCAGTTTCGAACAATCACCATCACACACACACACCTGTGGACAGTTCCAAACCACTCAGCCAGTCACTCACACACTCACCCAGTCACTCACAAACATACACCTGTGGACAATGTCATACACATGCTCACACATTTGGACAATTTTACACACTCACCCAGTCACTCACACTCACACATTTATGGACAATTGCACACACTCACCCAGTCACTCACACACTCCCAATCATTTAAACACTCACCCAGTCACTCACACCTGTGGACAATTTCACACACTCACCCTGTCACCTACACACTTATAACTGTAGACAATTTCACACACTCACCCAGTCACTCACTCATGCAGTCACTCAACTCACAGTCAATCAACCTACAAAAATGTATGTTTGGGCTGTGGGAGAAAACTGGAACACCCAGAGGAAACCCACACAGACACAGGGAGAACACAGTGCACTCCTCAAACACCAAGAGTGAGGATCAAACCCAGGACCATCAGACCTTGAAGCTGTAATTATTTTGAAGCGTTTCTATTGGCCAATCTCTGACACCAATGGAGGAACGTCATTTTCATGGACTGTGAAAAAAGCCTCATGAAAAACAAATGAAGTGTCCAGTCAGTGCCAAATCACTGACCCCAAAACTCAGCTGAGTGGAACACAATGGGCCTTTGACCCGGCGAGGGAGAGAAGCTTAAACATCAGCGTTCGAATACAAACCAGAGCGGCTCCGGAGTCACAGGAGCAGTGGAGCTCATCATGAGCCCAGAGCCCAGCAATGTGTCCACTCCCCTTTCTCCCGCTGCCATTCTTCTGCTCTCTCCATCCTCTTCTACCTCGTCTCTCACTGGACAATGGACTGACTGGTCATTTTCTTCAGATTTACTGACATGAGACCGATTTAGGACATTGTTTCGGAGGTTTTCCCATGGCACTCTAGAAGAAGCAGGAATCAGAAGCCCCAGGACTCACAGGATGGTAATCAGTGGTCAGTGGTCAACCAAATGCAGCACATGAACATTTGCCATCACCTGCTCGTCCAATGCTTCTTCTAAAATGATGGGTGTTAGTAGGGACTTTGTTCTGCTTTTGCTGCAGTAACTTGATGTTTGGAACAATTGCTGTGCTGATTTGATCGCACTCAGCCACATAAAATATTGCGAGCTTAGTCTCTGATGTTGGATGATTACAATGTGCAATGTGTGCAGTGTGTGTGTGTAGATGTGTGTATTGTGTATGTGTAGATGTGTGTAGTGTGTATATATATGTTTGTAGTGTGTGTAGATGTGTGTAGATATGTGTAGTGTGTGTGTAGATATGTGCAGTGTGTATGTGTAGATGTGTTATGTGTGTAGATGTGTGTGTATATATGTGTGTAGTGTATGTGTAGATGTGTTGTGTGTAGTGTGTGTGTAGTGTGTGTTTAGATGTGTGTAGTGTGTGTGCAGTGTGTGTGTAGATGTGTGTGCAGTGTGTGTAGATGTGTGTGCAGTGTGTGTGTAGATGTGTGTAGTGTGTGTAGATGTGTGTAGTGTGTGTAGATGTGTGTAGTGTGTGGATGTGTTATGTGTGTAGTGTGTGTTTAGATGTGTGTAGTGTGTGTTTAGATGTGTGTAGTGTGTGTTTAGATGTGTGCAGTGTGTGTGTAGTGTGTGTTTAGATGTGTGCAGTGTGTGTGTTTAGATGTGTGCAGTGTGTGTGTTTAGATGTGTGCAGTGTGTGTGTAGTGTGTGTTTAGATGTGTGTAGTGTGTGTTTAGATGTGTGTAGTGTGTGTTTAGATGTGTGTAATGTGTGTTTAGATGTGTGTAGTGTGTTTAGATGTGTGTAGTGTGTGTAGATGTGTGTAGATGTGTGTTTAGATGTGTGTAGTGTGTGTAGATGTGTGTAGATGTGTGTAGTGTGTGTTTAGATGTGTGTAGTGTGTGTAGTGTGTGTAGATGTGTGTAGTGTGTGTGTAGATGTGTGTAGTGTGTGTTTAGATGTGTGCAGTGTGTGTGTAGATGTGTGTTTAGATGTGTGCAGTGTGTGCAGTGTGTGTTTAGATGTGTGCAGTGTGTGTGTAGTGTGTGTTTAGATGTGTGTAGTGTGTGTGTAGATGTGTGTAGTGTGTGTGTAGATGTGTGTTTAGATGTGTGTAGTGTGTGTTTAGATGTGTGTAGTGTGTGTGCAGTGTGTGTGTAGTGTGTGTTTAGATGTGTGCAGTGTGTGTGTAGTGTGTGTGCAGTGTGTGTGTAGATGTGTGTAGTGTGTGTTTAGATGTGTGTAGTGTGTGTTTAGATGTGTGTAGTGTGGTTTCATTAGGTATGAAATGTTGTCAGAGTCTTTTTGATTGTTTACAGCCAGCACAGAGCTGACCTCTGACTCTCAGCCTTATGACCAGGACTTTGGGAGCGGAGTGAGAAAAAGTTCAAAGGCTACAATAAGAGAGAGAGAGAGAGAGAGAGAGAGAGAGAGAGAGAGAGAGAGAGAGAGAGAGAGAGAGAGAGAGAGAGAGAGAGAGAGAGAGAGAGAGAGAGACGTCAGAGTCTTTCAGCAAAACACACACACACACAAAGCCTAACATAGCGCGCAAATTAAAGCCAACACAATACGGCTCCTGTGTCCAGAGCTGCCCCCTCCCCTCCTTCACATCTGCCAAATCATTTACAGATGTGTTACTGAGTGAGGCTCCCTTTTCCAAATGCCCCTACACACAAACACACACACACGTGTGCTCATACACACACACACACACACACAGTGGTGTGTATTTACATCATTTCCATGCATTTTATGGATTGCATGTGACGGAGCAAAACAGTATCTCAGACTGCGTGATTTCCCAACGTTTACAAAAGCACAGTTTGTATAATCGTCATAGAAAAGCATGAAATGAAATGTGACGCTCTTGAGGGAGCAGCTGCACATGAGCTAAAGATCACCATGCCCAGTGTTTATGGCGGGCTAGAGGAGAACCACACGTCTAAGGACTACAGGGGCTACAGGGAGCCCATAGAATCAGAGCAGTGACTAGCAGTGGGGCTGGTAGTTTGGTAGTTTAGGATTAGGATTAGGTTTTAGGGTTAAGGCTGATTTAAAGTCTGGGGAGGCATCAGTACACTCACAAATCTCAAACTATATTTAGTACACATTGTGTAAATCACTGCATTTTTGTCAAAGACGTATTCACTTTAACAGCAGCGTATCTTCTACTTCAAATAGGGCTTTTGTTGAGCTCCTCAAGTGAAATGAGGAGAAATAAATATTTACGCGGAAACATGGTCAATGTCAGTGTTTCTTTTCATTTCAAAGCCAAGGCTTTGTCTTTGTCTTGCAAATGTACAAATACACACTCAAGAGCAAGCCACGAGTGTGTTTAAAGGAGAGCGTAACACAACACATTTCATTGGTTATTAAGTAAATCCCATAAATCACATTGTTAAGTGCAGCTGGATGCCAAGCGGTGGGAAACAAAGCCCCTCTAACAGCAGGCCTGATGTCAGAGGGGGGATTCGGGGAAAGCGGAGTGGGTTTGAGAAATGGAAATGATGCGGCGAGGAAGTTCGCCTCTCTCTTTCCTCGGAGGAGGAATGAAAACAGGCTCAGTGTCCAGAAGATTCCTGATGGCAGCACTCAGCGGACATTTGGGTTGTAAATGAGAGGACAGGGTTTCACGTCTCGACTCAGAATCAACATCAAAGAGCGCCCAGAGGGAACCGGGCCTGACACGAGGAAGAAGAGACTGGGATATTACACTCCACTCAGAACCAACACCACAGAAACCTGCCGGGCTTTAGGAGGAGGAGGAGGAGGGAGAGAGAGAGAGAGAGAGAGAGAGAGAGAGAGAGAGAGAGAGAGAGAGAGAGAGAGAGAGGCAGGAGTGGAAAGGAAAGGGTCAGAGGGATAAATAGTTTTGATAGATGTGTGTGTGTGTGTGTGTGTGTCTGTGTGTGTGTGTGATTCTCTGTGTGTGTGTGTATGTATGTATGATTCTGTGTGTGTGTGTGTGTGTTTGTGTGTTTGTATGTATGATTCTGTGCGTGTGTGTGTGTGAGAGAGAGAGAGAGAGAGAGAGAGAGAGAGAGAGAGAGAGAGAAAGTAGAGTGTGCTTTCTTCTCTGTACTGTTTGAACGGAAGTGTATAGGGGAATACACTGATGCTTATCTAAGGAAAACGTGTCCAGATTGTGTGAGTGTGTGTGTGTGTGTGAGAAAGTGTACACCCTTCTAATACCCTCACTAATTTAAAGCAGTGCTGAGTTTAAGCCACTGAAACACAGCTCGGCTTTTTGGGCCGGTCTCATAAAGCGTCACTATCCTGCAGTGGACGATCAGGATCATGTCGTTAGAAATCAGGGGGTATTTCACACACTGTGTGTATCACCTCCTTAGAAAAGCACTGACCAATAGAGGGGGATGTCAAAGGTCACCATGCCCAACACCAAGTACAGGCTGGAGGAATGTAAACCGCAACAACACTGGACATTGGGAGTGATGGAACCATCACCATTTATGAAAACTTAAGGTGGTGTTGCAGAGCCAAGGGGCAGTGACCTGTAACAGTGAGCGAACCTGGAAAATGGACGCTACTCTGACTGTGGTGTGTTATAAAGCAGGCAGTGAGCCGTGGTCGGCGGGCACTGCCCCTGAGTTTGATTACAGGGCAGAGAGACAGCTGGCGGGGACACTGTAAACACAGTATGAAAGGAGACAGAGCAGGGGTCCGGAGGGGCACTTCTGATGACCTTAGTGGGGTTACTAGTAGCTAAATTATATGGCCCAAAGTTTGTGGACACCTGCTTATTCACATTATGAACATGTCTTCTGAAATGTAGTGTATTAATTTGGATGTATCTCTTTTTTGCTGCAGCTTACAGTCTTCTCTAAGGCTTTACACACTAAATGTTGCTACATTCCTGGCAGCGTTTGATGGCATTCAGCCACAGGAACATAAGAAAAGTCAAAAGCCACTGTTGAATGGTCAGATTAGGGCTGATCCACAACCCAATGCTGGGGGCTCCTACACCCTCTGTAAGGCACAGTGTAGGTCACAAACTCACAAACTGCACTGTATGCCAAAAATCATTTTTAGTGAGAGGTATGGTTCACAGTTCCCTGTCAAATTAATGTCTAATTACTGTCTGTTGTGTAGCAACAGTGGATGTTGTGTGGGAGTTCATTGTCTTAAAGAAGGGGAACTACAGTCATGTGGTGCCCCTGAATCTCACTACACAGCCAGTACAAATGACTGCTCGTTCCCTTGCTTCCTTGTCCCTGTGCCCTTTAAAGGGTTCAGTAAATGTTCTTTAAAACGCAGTAATGCTCAGCCACATTACCCCACCTTCTGTGATGTCAGAGTGAGAGTGTGAGTATAGCGGTGTGAACATAGCTCATAAGCTACAATAATCAAAGAGACATTGAAAACTGAGAAAAGAGAAAGAGACAGAGAGAGCGATTGTTCTGGATTAAGGGTAAAATAGTGGAGTAAGAATTAAAGGAAGCTGGTGAGAGTGTGTGCTAATCTACAGAGGATCTGCCAGGCTGGGAAAAATGTTGTTTAGGGAGCTCTAGTTTCACTGAAGTTGGCAGAGGAGCTAACGGTGGCTCTGAGGGCTGGTGCCAAATGAACAGCTGGGATTAAATTTTGTGGAAGTTTGGATTTAAAGGGATATTCTCCTCTGTTCGCAGAAGGACACAGTTCTGGTGTCTTAAAGGAATACTATGTAAGAATTGGCGTTTTTGTCTCTTGGGCTCCCCCTACCTGTTGCTGAGTGTAATTCATGTTTTCATTACTGTTGTGAAATCAAGCCTCACATACACATCTATCTCTCTCTCTCACACACACACACAACCATCCATCTTTGTCTCTCTCTCTCTCTCTCTCACTCACAAACACAGCTTCTGAGCCTTCACATCGGTCACAACCGTCTCTTTGGGCTTCTAGTGATAAACACATACATGCATCTCTCTCTCTCTCTCTCTCTCTCTCTCTCTCTCTCTCTCTCTCTCTCTCTCTCTCTCTCTCTCTCTCTCTCTCACACACACACACACACACACACTCACAGACCTTCTGAGCTGAGGGGATATTCACATTGGTCACTTATTACAGAATTAATGTCTAACGATACAAAGTGAGCTAATCCGGCTAAAGTTAGCAAGTGCTACCACTGGTTATAATACTGTCTCAAAATCCAAAAGCTTGGGTTCCACCAACACAAAGTGTAACTCTAGTCTTTATAACCACACAGCAACTAGAGAACAGCACGTATTACCAGAATAAACTAACTTGATTCACATTGTGTGGGTTAATGGGCTTCAGATCTCCAATGTAATGTGAACATGCACTGAACAAGCGAAGTTTAGCTGTACCCTATTGTCCACTAGTCTTAGATATTGGGCATTACATTAATATGCTAGTGTATACTGGGGATATTAACTGAACATGGACCACGAGGAATGGTGATGATTGACAATCTGTTATTTAGCCGAATTAGGATAAGAATCATTAACAAATACAGTGATGACAGGGAGCAGTGCACTGGGGGTCTGGCTGTGAACTGTGTGTGTAATAAATCCTTGGTTTCTCATTCTGTTGACAGGTGAAATGGAGAAAATGGCATTTCACAGTAGATTATTTCAGCATGACAATGCCAGACTTCATTCTGAAGTGAGGTTCTTAGAGGGTGAGGTTCAGTGAGGGTTCTTAGACACGGAGTGTTTGTGTTGGATCGGTCCTTGACTCTGCACTGTTTGGTACATGTTTGATTTTCCACTACTACAATGGCACCCCACGCAAAATGAAGCTGTTGATGTGACTAACAGGTACAACGGGCTTTAGAAACCACAACAACAGTGGTAACGTTTTTAACTCACCGTGTATTCTCGTGTTGTTGTTGTTTGGGACTGAACACAGCTCTGTCATCAGTCCAGACAGATCAGTAGAGATGTTTTACGAGCTGCCGTCGTGAGTCGGATAAAAACAAACGTGATCTCTGCTGCAGCTGGAGATTTTACAGATGGAGAGTTGGTGCTGGTCGTCTGCGTTGCGTGGCGTAGAGTGACGACTCTCTCTGGACGATCAGCGCTCTGCAAGGTTTACACACCACAGTTTAGTCCCTACTCGACTCGCTCTGAACCACGAGAGAACAGCTGCTAAACAAGAACCCAGTTCCTGGGACCAAATTTACACAATGAAAAAGTGAAACAGCAGAGTAAAGTCCTGTAGAGTAGTGTAGGTACCACGCAGTGGAAAAGCACCATATGTGACTGTGCTGACTGTACTGCAAATGTTTTAAAACTGTAAAAGGTGCAGAAATCCCTGTTGTGTACCTGAGAATGTCCTTCTCATATACGGATTCTGAGAAACCAGCTGAGATTCTACGAAAAAGCAATGACTGTGTGTGTGTGTGTGTGTGTGTGTGTCATAAAGAGAGACAGAGAGAAAGCTAGAGAGCCATCCTGCAGTTGATAACGAGGCAGAAGTGGGTGATAATTAAGCTCAGGAATTACTGGAGCTCTGAGTAAAGCTGGAATAGCGCCTCTGAGGCGGTTCCAGGAATATTCCAAACTCTCAGAGTTTTGACACAGACTCAAAGCCGCACAGAGGAACCACTGAAAACCACAACAAATTACTTTAATCACCAGAAAAACTGCATCTCTGGCGCCATGCTTTACTGAGTGGACCATGGGGGGATGTCAAGGGAGGGCCATGTGGCCTCACATTATTAGCCACAATGTGGAGAGTCTCACTGGTCCACATTCTTCATGACCCTGCGTGTTTACAGCAGCTGGAAATGGCTTTGATTTAATGCTACTGATGTGAATTAAACTATCCATGATCTGCCTTTTAAAAGGAATACTCTGGAGCAGCTGCACATGTGCCTGCGGTCACAAGAACCAAAGCAAAGCATCAGCAAGAGGGGTCTCAAGCTCCCTAATACTGGGCTGGAACAACTTAACTCCATTCAAACTCAGTGGGACGATCTTGAAAGGTGTTTGTGATACAGAACTAATCATGCAAGAAGTGAGCCTGACTGAGTTCGCACAGAAAGGGATTTTAAGACTTCTACACTTCTTACTCATGCAATTAAAATGGATGCGTGATCAGGGGCAGCACGGTGGCGCAGAAGGTAGGTGTCGCAGTCACACAGCTCCAGGGACCTGGAGGTTGTGGGTTCGATTCCCACTCAGGGTGACTGTCTGTGAGGAGTTGGTGTGTTCTCCCTGTGTCCGAGTGGGTTTCCTCCGGGTGCTCCGGTTTCTGCCCACAGTCCAAATAAAAAATAAAAAAAAACACGTTGCAGGTGGATTGGCGACTCAAAAAGTGTCCGTAGGTGTGAGTGTGTGAGTGAGTGTGTGTGTGTCTGTGTTGCCCTGTGGAGGACTGGCGCCCCCTCCGGAGTGTATTCCCGCCTTGCACCCAATGATTCCGGGTAGGCTCTGGACCAACCGTGACCCTGAACTGGATAAGGGTTACAGACAATGAATGAATGAAAATGAATGCGTGATCAATAAATATATAAAGACACGAATAAATGAATGAATGAATAACATTGTGTAAAAACATTAACTTTCTACATCTCCAGTTATAATCCTTAATAAAAAAAAAGGCTAATTCTTTGACTCCAAGTAACAAAACAAACAAAAGAAAGCAAGCCCACTCCCAGCGCTCAGCTCCAAAAAGCAGCTCAAACGGCCCAATTCGTCTGTAAGTGATACATCACTGCTTCATGCTCAAAGCCCGAGGTCTTCAGCTGCCAAGATGAGACAGTGCCATCAGGGAAAGAGAGAGAGAGCGAGAGGCCCAGAGACGCCAGCATCGTTCCCCGAGCTCCTGGATCAACCCCTGCCTTTGTCATTAAAGACATCTGCTGGGAATGAGACACATTTTCCAGATTAGAGGACCCTCATCGCTCCTCTCCCTCTGCCTTAAAGGAAGGCAGGCAATTAGCCTGAGCTCAGGGCCAAGAGCTACACACAATGCAGCCACAGAGCAAAGAGCTACTCGACACAAGCAGAGGCGGAAAGCAATGAATTAGCTAATCCTGTTATGATACTTCTCAAGTGCAATTAAAGGCAACTTAGACGTTTCTGGAGAACTTCTGTTCTCACAGCAAATCAAACACCCCTCATGTTCGTGCTGATTCACTGTGTGTTTGAGTAAGAAACCGACTGTAGCTTGTTCATGGTTGAAGTTTAAACTGCCTGTAAGTCTGAATTACACAGAAACTCATTTGAAACTCGAGCTGTTTATGTTTTGTACGTGTTTATTTCCATGGAAAGTTAGTGGGCTCCTGAATTTGAGTATTACGAAACAGCAAAAATAAGACATACTGAGCAGGTGTAGAACAACGCTGTCATCTCTTTTCATGCTTTTCAAGGTTTGGGGGTCTCTAAATCATATAAACACCACAAAAATCAATTTATCTGCCTAAGAAAGCCTGAGCACCCCAAGAGGAAACACCCTCAGAATTTTATAAATACATTTTCGTAAATAAAATGGCGAACATTTCCTTTAATGCTGCATTAGCGTTTTTCCAGAACATGATTTACAACGAGATGTTATTGTAGATAAGAGCATCTGCTGATTGCCGTAAATATGAATGTAATTGTGTAAGGCAAGGCACGTTTATTTATAGAACACTTTGTACACGTTGGCAATTCAAAATGATTTACAAAATAATACAGGGATGTTACAGTAGAATTAAAATATTAAAATAACAGTACAGGGTGGGCCATTTATATGGAACACCTTACAACATGGCGGCCATTTTGAAGTCGGCCCAATAAGTTATATATGTCACATGACCCTCTTCCCCTGGGCTTGTGGTTTTGAACCCTTTTCCTGGTTTCCTCCGGGTGACTGTCTGTGAGGAGTGTGGTGTGTTCTCTCTGTGTCTGCGTGGGTTTCCTCCGGGTGACTGTCTGTGAGGAGTGTGGTGTGTTCTCTCTGTGTCTGTGTGGGTTTCCTCCGGGTGACTGTCTGTGAGGAGTGTGGTGTGTTCTCCCTGTGTCTGCGTGGGTTTCCTCCGGTTGACTGTCTGTGAGGATTGTGGTGTGTTCTCTCTGTGTCTGCATGGGTTTCCTCCGGGTGACTGTCTGTGAGGAGTGTGGTGTGTTCTCCCTGTGTCTGCATGGGTTTCTTCTGGGTGCTCCAGTTTCCTCCCACGGTCCAAAAACACACCTTGGTAGGTGAATTGGTGACTCAAAAATGGAAGTGACAGTGTGAGTGAGTGTTGACCTGCGAAGGACTGGCGCCCCCTCCAGGATGTGTTACCACCTTGCAGCCAGTGATTCCGGGTAGGATCCGGACCCACCGCGACCCTGAACTGGATAAGGATTACAGACAATGAACGAATGAATGATCAAAATGAAACAAATAGAGAGAAGGTTGAATAAGGTTAGAGGAGGACAGTGACATCATCCTGATTTCAAAGGAATAATGCAGGATTTGCCAAACAACAACAATAAAAAAGTATCTGGCAAAAAATTTGACACTTCCTGTGAACACTTTAAAACATTGCCCAGACATGTGATGATAAGGGTGGGTCACAAATATGTAAAATGGACACATTTCAAGCAGATGTCCAGTTTGGGAGTACAGTTTGGGAGGTGGGAGTACTTGCCTCATCAGGGAAATGTGCTGAGGGAATGCTAACTGAACAGTTGTTGTTGTTGTTTCTGTTCAATTTACACCCCCGGAGCGTGGTTGAGGAAATGTCCAGCATTAACCTCAGAACAGGGGTCATACTGTGGCCCCCAACATTGAACAGCAGAGTCATATCCTGCTCCATTACGGTCCCCGGGGGCCAGAAGAGCTGCTCTGGGAGAGATAAGCTAACACAGCCATCCAAAGATGAACTGATAGAGTTCCGTAGAGCCCCGGTCTTCTCTCTGCAGTTTACACAAACACACACACACAAACAAAACCCCACACTGATCACATCACCCACACAACAACAACACACCAGGGTGTGAAGCTATTACAGCAAAGCTGCACGGTCTCTGAATTAGCAATGGTTTCACATGGCTACCCCAGAGAATCTGTCCAAAACATGATTACAAAATACAGAGGCAGAACCCTTAATCTCAGACTGAGTAAAGAGAACAGTTTACTCCACATTCACCCTGTTAAAATCAACTGGAAATTAAAACAGACCGCATAATTCACCCCAGAATGCACTATACAGCCAAGATTTGTGCAAATCCAACACACCACACAATGAAATGAAGGGTATTAATATGGGGTTTGCACACCTTTTCTGTGGTTACAGCTTCTACTGTTCTGAGGAGTCTTTCAGATTTCAAAACCACTTTGGTAAGAAATGTCCAGTAACGATCCTTGTCTTGACGGTCTGATATCTGTTCTGGGTGAGAATACACAATCCTCCTTCGGTTTGACTGCTGCTTCTCTCCTTTCCTCGTGCTTCTTTTGTTGTCAGACTTGAATTAAAATATCCAAGTGTGCCACTGTTTTCTCAATGTTTGCATTTTAGCTGCTTGCTAACTCTGATGCTAACAGTTATTACTGCTGACCAGGGAGCCAGTTTTTCTTTGCTGCTGTTGAACAGTTCTTGCCATCACTACTTCTATCAGCTGTGGCTGTTGGCCAAAGGAGCCTTGTGGAAAGGATGTTTGAGTTGAAGTGTGGAGAGTACGGCTGAAGAAGTGAGGGTTCACTCAGCAAGGAGCAGGCAGGACTCAAAATAACTCATTCCGTGATCATTTATTCAAACATAGCACACGCGATGACGTCACAATAAGAGAGGTAACAAGAGAGAAAAGAAAATACTTAAAAACAGCAAGTTAGAACTAAGCAGACCTAGTTTGTTCAAACTGCAATCCCATCTACCTTCACTCGCTACTGCAGCCAAATCCCCCTCCTTTTAGTAACTTAGCCCCGCCCCTTTCTTAATTGGACTAACCCAACTCTTGGGGTAACAAAGTTACTTATAAGAAGATATACAATGTAACCAATAACTGATATCCCCGGCACATCTTATTCCGGCTTCACCGGTGAGTATTTATCTATGTACATAGTTTGTTAGTATTTTTACTTATTTGCTTTTTCCCTTTCACAGGTTCCCGGATCCAGCTCTTCCCTCCCCCTCTCTATACCTCACCGTGGGCCCTTCGGCTAGCACAAAGAGAGACAGGAAATTTGCCGCCATTCCCCCAGGAACAGGACCTGAAACACAAGGTAAGTAATAATACCTGCATACATTCCTTAAGGTATATTTCACAGTCTTGGTGATGGGGCTAAATTCACTGACCTCATCGTAAGCATGTTATCATTGCTCAGTAGCTGGCTATCTGCTAGCAGCCTACTATCACTGCTGATTTTGAATGTGTACTGAACAGAAATATAAACGCAACACTTTTGGTTTCGCTCTCATTTTTCACGAGCTGACCTCAAAGATCTAAGACTTTTTCTATGTTCACAAAAAGCCTTTTTCTCTGAAATATTGTTGGAATATTTGTCTAAATCTGTGTTAGTGAGCACTTCTCCTGTGCCGAAATAATACATCCACCTCACAGGTGTGGCATATCAAGATGCTGAATAGACAGCATGAATATTGCACAGGTTTGCCGTAAGGTGGCCAAATTTGTGAACAATATTTGGGAGAAAAAGGCGTTTTGTGTTCATAGAAAAAGTCTTAGATCTTTGAGGTCAGCTCACGCAAAACAGAAGCAAATAGAAAAGTGTTGTCTTTATATTTTTGTTCAGTATAAATAAGTATACATCAGTCTATAAGTCTATAACAGTCTATACAATATGTTGTATGTTGCCATTGTCAACTTAGTGAGCATGCTAGCGGTCGCTGCCTGGTTGCTAGCGGCCTGCTATTACTGCTGCTAGCTGCTGTTAATGTAGGTGCAAGAGTTACAACGACTGTCAATGTGAGACCATTTTAACCCCATTGTTCTGTGGTGCTCACTAGCTAGCTGCCTGCTGTTAGCACTGCTATCTGTGCTGTTGGTACTTTTTGAATTGCTGTATCTCTGTTTTCCTGTGATTTGGTGATCTAGATTTGTAAAGTGACCTTGCATATGAGAAAGGCACTAGGCCTATATTAATTAAAAGTATTCTCCTTGTTATTATTATTATCATTATTCTGTCAGGGTCTGAAAGCATTCAGACATGAGCCTATTACTGAGGTCAGATGATGAGTTCTGGATCAGAAACACCACCTAACTCATAATTATGGAGGAATGGAGCTCCATCACTCCAGGGAATGCTCTTCTAATGCTCTACAGACCAGTGCTGGGCTTTATACCACTCTTGGGGTGCACTGGGAAATTATAATATAAATGGAAATTACAGTTTCATGGACTGTTTATGAGGGATGGTCTGAAATAAAAGGTGCGTGAGAGCACGTTTCAATCAGCCGTTCACATCAAAGACACCCGCTGCTCCTGCATCCTTCCAGATAGCGGCTTTGGAACAGAGTCATTTTCCATTCGTCCAGGAAGGCTGAGTGATGATATCTCTAAAGTACATAGCTGCGCTGGATGCTTTTTGCTCTGGCCTCTCGCACAAAGGGATCATATTGTTTGTTTTTCTGGACAGTGATGACCATATCTGATCGACCAAGTGATGTCTAAGCTTAGGGACAGAATCAAAATGCACCCTGAGCTTCCAGTTTATAAGAACCTAGAGCAGTCAGTCATTTTCTCCCAGTGGCCTGGATTCTGTTTTTAAAATGGCTGTCCCCATGTGGAAGACCCACTGTAAGGAGCATAAACAGGGGTTCAGGTTACAATTAAATATGCAATTCTCCATGTAATGTGAGTAGCGTTTTACTAACAAGTCATATATTGTAATAAATAATTTTAAAAATAAAAATTGTTCGCTAACTCTGTTTGTGTGGGTTTCCTCCGGGTGACTGTCTGTGAGGAGTGTGGTGTGTTCTCCCTGTGTCTGCGTGGGTTTCCTCCGGGTGACTGTCTGTGAGGAGTGTGGTGTGTTCTCTCGGTGTCTGCGTGGGTTTCCTCCGGGTGACTGTCTGTGAGGAGTGTGGTGTGTTCTCCCTGTGTCAGCGTGGGCTTCCTCCGGGTGACTGTCTGTGAGGAGTGTGGTGTGTTCTCTCTGTATCTGCGTGGGTTTCCTCCGGGTGACTGTCTGTGAGGAGTGTAGTGTGTTTTCTGTTTCAGCGTGGGTTTCCTCCGGGTGACTGTCTGTGAGGAGTGTGGTGTGTTCTCCCTGTGTCAGCGTGGGCTTCCTCCGGGTGACTGTCTGTGAGGAGTGTGGTGTGTTCTCTTGGTGTCTGCGTGGGTTTCCTCCAGGTGACTGTCTGTGAGGAGTGTTTTGTGTTCTCCCCGTGTCAGCGTGGGTTTCCTCCGGGTGACTGTCTGTGAGGAGTGTGGTGTGTTCTCCCCGTGTCAGCGTGGGTTTCCTCCGGGTGACTGTCTGTGAGGAGTGTGGTGTGTTCTCCCCGTGTCAGCGTGGGTTTCCTCCGGGTGACTGTCTGTGAGAAGTGTGGTGTGCTCTCCCTGTGTCTGCGTGGGTTTCCTTCGGGTGCTCCGGTTTCCTCCCACGCTCCAAAAACACGTTGGTAGGTGGATTGGAGACTCAAAAGTGTCTGTAGGTGTGAGTGAATGTGTGAGTGTGTGTATTGCCCTGTGAAGGACTGGCACCCCCTCCAGGTTATGTTCCTGCCTTGTGCCCAGTGATCCCTGGTAGACTCTGGACCCTCTGCGACCCTGAACTGGATAAGAGTTACAGACAATGAATGAATGAATGTTTGCTAACTTTTGGTAATAAAAATAAGCCACAATCAAATGTAAAAGGAGAAATAATGTAAACATAAACATGCTTTTATTGCAGCTACATAGCACTACAACCATCTATGGCAGTGACCACACACGCAGCAGGAAGCCACCTTATCGCCTGAGAGCTGTTGGGGGTTTGGTGCTCAAGGGCACCTCAGCCATGGATGTTGAAGGAGGTTAAAGTGCTGTTGCTTCACACCCCTCTCCCTTAAGATCTGGGGTTTTCGCTCCAGATATGGAATGTATTACATCCACACTGTCCTAAAATGGAGGGTGGGGTGGTTCCCTACCCTTCTCCAAAACTTACATAATGCATTTCCTGCAGTGCTGAGCCCAGAGCAGCAATGACAGAGGCCCTGTGCTCCCTATTACAGATTACTGGAACGTCACATGTCCTTTAAGCCCTCTTCACTAACATTTAGGAAATGAAATTGACCAGCAGGCAGCTATAATGCACTTTAAACAGAAGCTGCAAGCTATTTTAAACCTGTCTGATAGACACATTAAGTCCAGTGTCCCATGAATTGGACACCTCTGATATAAATTAAGTGAAACCAACAGCAACTGATTAGATTCCTCACCTCTGGAAAAGTTCAGAGTTATTGGAAACGCATCGACACAAGGGGATAACTGTAAGTGCATGCTTCCAAGTCATAAAAATGTTGCAGGCTTGAGTTTTGTGATGTGAGAATGCCTTTAATGGAGATTATTAACACTTCAGGATAACAGACATGGGCACTGGATCCAACTGGCTCTTAATAGCACTCCACCACTGTCCCCAACGACCACTCTTTCCTGATCTCTCTGTGTATCTAATCAACATCTGAGCTTCTCCAGCTTCGCTTCCACAGCCAAACATGTGTTTTCCCTCGTTCTGTTCTCTTTCTGCTGTCTTCCCAAACACTTCCAGAGAAAGGGTATGACACTATCACTGGGTGGTACCATCATAAGTATCAGGTCTCCCACTGGACCCCTACAGAGCAGGTGCGATGTGGTGGTGGATCATTCTCAGCGCTGCAGTGACACTGACGTGGTGGTGGTGTGATAGTGTGTGTTGCTCTGATACGAGTGGATCAGACACAGCAGTGCCGCATGATTTGAGAACGAGAACGACCTGAATTCTCCATCATTCGCTGCATTTGCTCTTGAAAGGTGAACGCTTTTCAAGAACGTTCTTCTACACTGTAAAAAAAAAATAAAAATCCGTAAAATTTACGGTAAAATACTGCCAGCTGTGGTTGCCAGATTTTCACCGTAAAATATACGGTCACGTTTTTGGCAAATCATAAATTTTACATTTAAGGACTGTTTTGTTTACAGTACATTTCTGATAAAAACAGATATACACTGTAAAAAAAACATGGTATTTACATAAAAATAACAAAGAAACATTGTTTTGCTGTAAAATTAACATGTAAAATGTGTGATAAATTAGAGAAAGGAGACTGAGATAGAGCCAAACTGCATCCTGTATTCAGCCCTTAAAAGGAGATATTGCTGAAAGGACTAAAGAAATGTTCGGTATCTGGGTGCCACACGGAACACAGGCTGATGGTGAACGTTCCTGACCAACACACGTCTCGACATAATATCCACAGAAACACAAACACACAAAGTGATCACCCCACTGCAACCCAAAATCAGTACGTCTCAAAGACAGAAATAAAACAAAGAAACTTTGAAAATCACAGAAAATATGGAGAAGCAAAGCATGCTGGGAGCTCCCTAATGAGTCTCAGCTCCTCCCACTCCTTGGACATATGTACCGCCCCCTAATGGTTTGTGTGTTTAACAGTGAAATAATGTCTATTTTACAGTAAAGAGATGTAAAAGTATTTATGGTATTTCACTGTTTTACAGAAACTGTTTTCAACCTTTTTAGAGTTTACAGTCATTTACTGTCATGGTTTTACAGTTTTCCACCGTAAAATTCACAGACATTTTTACAGTGTAGAGACCACAGATCATTCTTTGTGTTCTTAATATTGAGAAACAGCTATGGATCCGAAAACACATACAAATAGACATGAATATCTGGCAACCCAGTGTGAAAAGCAGCCTTTGGATAAGAGTAGCTGATAAATGAAAGAATGAAAGAAAGTGTGTTGTTGTAAATCTGTTTAAATTCACCATCAATCTGCACTGGCCTCGTACAAATCAGCTGCCCAGTGCTAACCCTAACCCTTTAAGGTAAATAAAAATGTTCCTCTGCACCGTCCTTCTTTCTGACAGTGTAAGTCACCCTCCTATCCCCCAAACACACACACATCAGCGAGGGGTGAGGAAGGCTATAGTGTGTTTGCTTGTGCGTTTGTGTTCTTTTAAAGCAGCCTCTAATCCATTTGATTAGCTGAACCCAAATGTCACAGGCAAAAAACAAAGACCCCTTTCAAACTGAAACCAGCTCCAAACACCATGGGACTCCTGGAATCTCTGGATCTTTACACGTATTCTCATTTCTTTTCCTGTGTAGTTTTCCTCTTCCTTGACATATGTCACTTCAGACTGAAGACCAGAGCCTGCAGGATGATTAGGGCCATTTTTATGTCAAAGAATTTCCAGGTTACGACCGATGTACTGTTTTAACCTGGACACTCTTATATACTGCTATCCCATATATATTTTTTCAGCCAATCAAACGTATAAATGATGATACAAATAATTTCTTTTCCCTGTAAGGCTTTTGAGTTCATGTCTCCCATTTAGGGATTTGGGAATATAAGTAATCTCCCCTGGAACACAATCTTGGATGTGCTTGTTCTCTAGGACATGATTGGAAATGGAAAATTGCACCCAATGGATGGTAATCAGATGTGGATGTTTGGAGGGTGATCTAAGGGAAAGCGGAATAATCCACAAACTGAGGGCTTCATAAAAACATCTGTAGCAACTGCTAAAGAACTTCTTGGTTTTATGCTTGGTCTTGACATTAGAGCTCAGTTATTAAATGTGCCTCAATATACCTTTCAATATCTATATATATATTCACACACAGGTAACAGGACCAAATGATTCTGAAATTATTTCCTGATTATTTTACAGCCAAGTTATTTATGCTCCACTCAGTCTGGTGTTAATGTGAATTCCCAGGATTTGTACTAAGTATAGTTCAGTCTTTATAGGTGTACTTTTAAATTCTTGATGACTACTGAGTGTGAAACCCAGCCTTAAACCTGCCCCTAACCCTGACCTCAACCCTAAACCTAAGCCTAGTCTAACTCCAAACTCTGACCCTGACCCTAATCCTAACTGTAACAGGACTGTAACATTCTCCCACAACAGTTTACAGCACTGTTTCTGTTCTTCTTCTTCAGGTTCAGAACAGATAGACTGTGTGGACTTTCTGAAACAGAGCCACCGGTGGACAGGAGCGCTTAGTGATGAAACAACATCCGATCATCTGGTGGACTGTTGTTTTGCTGGGGACAGAGTCATAGTCCTGCTCCATGACAATGTTCAGTCAACAGCCTGGAAAATCTTTGTTTTCTTTTATTCACTTGGAAAACTGTTAACTTTTGGTTCAAAAACAAGGCAGAAGGAGAGCTCACTGCCAAATGACCCTTTGCAGAAATTTACTGAACAATACTTTCCTTGTTTTCCTTGTTGGCAAGGGCCATTGCTAAAACAAGGACACAGTGAATTATGGGTATATATGAATGATTGGTCTGCATACACTATTTTACACTTTATAAATTACACTACAGATGTAAATTAAGGGCATTTATTGTATTTTCTGAATGTACCAGAGTCCCTGCCTCGCACCCAAGACTTCTGGGTAGGCACTAGACATACGTTATCACAATCAAGACAAAGCCTTACCCGAAAATCTACAGAATATATAAATGAATTTAAAAACAGAACATACTCTTCACCATCTCACAACTGACAACAGTTCTGGGGTCTTAATGAACTGGAACAGTGTTAAAATACCACAGGAACTAAAACCCCACAGCAACATTCTCCCCTTGTCTAAAGAGCTCAGTTCAGAACGGATGGTTTCAGCACCTGTTCCTTTAAATAACAATGAGCCGCCCACTGTTCATCCCGACCCCGAGTGCACAGCAGTGAGGAGAGAGGAGCATAAGCTGTGGTTTTAAGCCATTTTCGCTCAGTTTGGTCCGGCACTGTGATTGGAAACCTCTCTGCTCAAAGAAATGCACCCACTCATGTTAACCCATGTTTTCTGACTGAAGCAGCTCATAATAACTGACTGGCTGGATTTTCTCGTTCTAATTTTTTTATATTCGGTTTTAATTCTATTTTATACTTTCTAACTTTTTATAATCTTTTACTTTTTAAATTCTACTGTAATCTTTCTGTATCGTGCTGTAACGCACTTTGAATTGCCATTGTGTACGAAAGGTGTTCTATAAATACACTTGCCTTGCCTAGTGTTAGAAATCTTATCAAAGGGCTGTTATTGGTGTAGCATCATTTTGTGTTTCACAGGCAGTGGCATTTTCCACAACTTTACACCAATGTTCAAAAAGATTGTAGCAGTTCTGTCCATAAAAAAAGGGTCACGATACAACACTGTTTTATTTTGCTTTTGTGTTTTGGTCTTTTGTCAAACCATGTGCTCCGTTTCCTCGTCATGCCCCACACTGGTGAGCAGTCATGGGCAGTTATGCTTCTGAGCTCACAGGTGCATCCTATTGTCTCTTTTTTTTTTTAGGCCCTGTCTTGGTGTAATATTCCGGGTGTGTAGGAGTCAGGGATGAAGGTAAGTGCGGGAGGCTTTTTTACAATAACTTACAGAAACTAGACAGAGGGACACTAAACACAAGGGCTAAACACTAAACAAGGACTATACAGAACTAAAGGGCTAAATACTAAACACTAAACAAGGAATCGAAACATATAACAAGGCCAAACATAAAGCAAGGCTAAATACAGATCATTAAACATAGAGCAAGCCTAAGGCCCATGAACAACAACCAAACATACATACAATGACCCACAAACAGGAACCCCTGACAAGGACTATATAAAGACAACACCAACAAGAAACACCTGGGTACTAATTAAGACACATGACACTAGAAACACAAGGGAAGGGTATCACATGACCAGGGAACAAGCAGGAAACAGACACAAGACAAGGGGAAACAGTCACATGACAAGGGGAGCACAGAACAGAAACATTACAAAACAGAACACAGAACAGCACGTTACACTTGGTTGTCATAGTTTGTCATTCATTGTACGTACATATTCAAGCTTGTTGTTTGCCACACACTTCCTGTTTCTAGATGGTCTCTAGGTTTTTCCTGAAGTTGTGTACACTCGTGTATTCTGTGTTATATAAATGACATCGATTTCAGCACATGTTTCAACCTTTTCCAATGAGGCAAGAGTGATTTATCGTTACATAAAAAAATGATGTGACCACTGTGAAATGGTCCAGAGCTTTTGCCTGAAGACTGAGTGTCCAGCCCGTTCTGTGGCCTGCTGGAAGCCTGAGGAGAGATTTAAACGCAGACAGGTTTTGGACACAGGAAACTTTGCAGAGACAATAAGACCATTGATGATATCACGTGACTTCAGGATGGTTGGACAGACTTCTTCTTTTTAATTGGTTAATTGTGCCCTTGGAACATTACTGGGAGATGCTGCTTGTCTGCAGGACTATGATGTGGGGACATTTTAGAAACACTTCCACCTTGTCCAAAAATGTGTAAACATCCTTTATTATAAGTAAACAACAACAAGAACATTTTAAAGTTGCACCCACTTCAAAGACTGTTTTGCTCACATCTTGAATAAACTGGGACACTTAGGAGCAGCTTCACATGAGACAAATGATACCATGCCCAAAAGCAAGCATAGGCAAAATGGGGATAAAGCCCCTAGCCCCACCACTGAGCCGTATTGCATTCTCTGGTGTACCTCTGGGATGACATGGAGTGATCTAGAGCTAATGATCCAATGTCAGTATCTGACCTCAATAATGCTCTTGTGACTGAGTGCCATCAAATCCTTACAGACATGTTCCAGTGCCTGCTGTGAAGCCTTCCACAGCCCATGTTTGATGGTGGTCCTTTGAGAGAAGGAAGTCAGCAGATGGAAGTAAACACACGTTGTGCAGCACATGCTCCAGGTTTACTGGACCCTAAGGAGATGCTGGACAGAAAGCTGGAGAATTCGGGATCCAGGCACCAGCGGAAAGAGGTGGGAGGGTTAGGGACAAGCTGACAACACTTGTCCAAAGCAAGCATACACTCTGCTCTGAGCCTGGAACTGAAAGCTGAATCTGGGAAAACTGGGAGCGTCCTGTTGAAGTCACAGATGGAAAACTTAAGCAGTGGAACAGGGTTCCAACAGTTCCAGAGTTGGAGAATTTTTTCATTACAACTCCAGCAGTGAACCTGTTTACATCAGGTTACAATAGAAACTAACAAAATAAACAGGGTAAAGTTCTTTAAAGCATTATGTTGAATAGCTCATTCATTCATCTTCAGTAACCACTTCACCCTGAGTCATGGTGGGTCCGGAGACTACCAAGAAGCACTGGATACAAGGCAGGCACTGACAATACAAGTCTATCACAGTTCATCACTCACTCACCCAGTCATTCACATTCTCACACCCGTGGACATTCTCACACACTCACACAGTCACTCACACCCGTGGACATTCTCACACACTCACACAGTCACTCACACCCATGGACATTCTCAAACACTCACTCTGTCACTCACACCCGTGGACATTCTTACACACTCACCCAGTCACTCACACCAGTGGACATTCTCACACACTCACTCAGTCACTCACACCCGTGGACATTCTTACACACTCACCCAGTCACTCACACCAGTGGACATTCTCACAAACTCACTCAGTCACTCACACCCGTGGACATTCTCACACACTCACACAGTCACTCACACCCATGGACATTCTCAAACACTCACTCTGTCACTCACACCCATGGACATTCTCACACACTCACTCACACCCATGGACATTCTCACACACTCACTCAGTCACTCACACCCGTGGACATTCTCACACACTCACCCAGTCACTCACACCCGTGGACATTCTCACACACTCACCCAGTCACTCATACCAGTGGACATTCTCACACACTCACCCAGTCACTCACACTCATGGACATTCTCACACACTCACTCAGTCACTCACACCCATGGACATTCTCACACACTCACACAGTCACTCACACCCATGGACATTCTCACACACTCACTCTGTCACTCACACCCATGGACATTCTCACACACTCACTCTGTCACTCACACCCGTGGACATTCTCACACACTCACCCAGTCACTCACACCCATGGACATTCTCACACACTCACCCTGTCACTCACACCCATGGACATTCTCACACACACACTCAGTAACTCACACCCGTGGACATTGTCACACACTCACCCAGTCACTCACACCCGTGGACATTCTCACACACTCACACAGTCACTCACACCCGTGGACATTCTCACACACTCACTCAGTCACTCACACCCGTGGACATTCTTACACACTCACCCAGTCACTCACACCAGTGGACATTCTCACACACTCACTCAGTCACTCACACCCGTGGACATTCTTACACACTCACCCAGTCACTCACACCAGTGGACATTCTCACACACTCACTCAGTCACTCACACCCGTGGACATTCTCACACACTCACACAGTCACTCACACCCATGGACATTCTCAAACACTCACTCTGTCACTCACACCCGTGGACATTCTTACACACTCACCCAGTCACTCACACCAGTGGACATTCTCACACACTCACACAGTCACTCACACCCGTGGACATTCTCACACACTCACACAGTCACTCACACCCGTGGACATTCTCACACACACACTCAGTCACACACACACTCAGTCACTCACACCCGTGGACATTCTCACACACACACTCAGTCACACACACACTCAGTCACTCACACCCGTGGACATTGTCACACACTCACTCAGTCACTCACACCCGTGGACATTGTCACACACTCACACAGTCACTCACACCCGTGGACATTCTCACACACATACTCAGTCACTCACACACTCAGTCACTCACACCCGTGGACATTGTCACACACTCACACAGTCACTCACACCCGTGGACATTGTCACACACTCACTCAGTCACTCACACCCGTGGACATTCTCACACACACACTCAGTCACACACACCCGTGGACATTCTCACACACACACTCAGTCACACACACCCGTGGACATTGTCACACACTCACACAGTCACTCACACCTGTGGACATTGTCACACACTCACTCAGTCACTCACACCCGTGGACATTCTCACACACACACTCAGTCACACACACCCGTGGACATTCTCACACACACACTCAGTCACACACACCCGTGGACATTCTCACACACTCACACAGTCACTCACACCCGTGGACATTCTCACACACTCACACAGTCACTCACACCCGTGGACATTCTCACACACTCACACAGTCACTCACACCCGTGGACATTCTCACACACTCACACAGTCACTCACACCCGTGGACATTCTCACACACTCACACAGTCACTCACACCCGTGGACATTCCCACACACTCACACAGTCACTCACACCCGTGGACATACTCACACAGTCACTCACACCCGTGGACATTGTCACACACTCACTCAGTCACTCACACCCGTGGACATTCTCACACACACACTCAGTCACACACACCCGTGGACATTCTCACACACACACTCAGTCACACACACCCGTGGACATTGTCACACACTCACACAGTCACTCACACCCGTGGACATTGTCACACACTCACTCAGTCACTCACACCCGTGGACATTCTCACACACACACTCAGTCACACACACCCGTGGACATTCTCACACACACACTCAGTCACACACACCCGTGGACATTCTCACACACTCACACAGTCACACACACCCGTGGACATTCTCACACACTCACACAGTCACTCACACCCGTGGACATTCTCACACACTCACACAGTCACTCACACCCGTGGACATTCTCACACACTCACACAGTCACTCACACCCGTGGACATTCTCACACACTCACACAGTCACTCACACCCGTGGACATTCTCACACACTCACACAGTCACTCACACCCGTGGACATTCTCACACACTCACACAGTCACTCACACCCATGGACATTCTCACACACTCACTCTGTCACTCACACCCATGGACATTCTCACACACTCACTCTGTCACTCACACCCGTGGACATTCTCACACACTCACCCAGTCACTCACACCCATGGACATTCTCACACACTCACCCTGTCACTCACACCCATGGACATTCTCACACACACACTCAGTAACTCACACCCGTGGACATTGTCACACACTCACCCAGTCACTCACACCCGTGGACATTCTCACACACTCACACAGTCACTCACACCCGTGGACATTCTCACACACTCACTCAGTCACTCACACCCGTGGACATTCTTACACACTCACCCAGTCACTCACACCAGTGGACATTCTCACACACTCACTCAGTCACTCACACCCGTGGACATTCTTACACACTCACCCAGTCACTCACACCAGTGGACATTCTCACACACTCACTCAGTCACTCACACCCGTGGACATTCTCACACACTCACACAGTCACTCACACCCATGGACATTCTCAAACACTCACTCTGTCACTCACACCCATGGACATTCTCACACACTCACTCACACCCATGGACATTCTCACACACTCACTCAGTCACTCACACCCGTGGACATTCTCACACACTCACCCAGTCACTCACACCAGTGGACATTCTCACACACTCACTCAGTCACTCACACCCGTGGACATTCTCACACACTCACCCAGTCACTCACACTCATGGACATTCTCACACACTCACTCTGTCACTCACACCCATGGACATTCTCACACACTCACACAGTCACTCACACCCATGGACATTCTCACACACTCACTCTGTCACTCACACCCATGGACATTCTCACACACTCACTCTGTCACTCACACCCGTGGACATTCTCACACACTCACCCAGTCACTCACACCCATGGACATTCTCACACACTCACTCTGTCACTCACACCCATGGACATTCTCACACACACACTCAGTAACTCACACCCGTGGACATTGTCACACACTCACCCAGTCACTCACACCCGTGGACATTCTCACACACTCACACAGTCACTCACACCCGTGGACATTCTCACACACTCACACAGTCACTCACACCCGTGGACATTCTCACACACTCACACAGTCACTCACACCCGTGGACATTCTCACACACACACTCAGTCACACACACACTCAGTCACTTACACCCGTGGACATTCTCACACACACACTCAGTCACACACACACTCAGTCACTCACACCCGTGGACATTGTCACACACTCACTCAGTCACTCACACCCGTGGACATTGTCACACACTCACACAGTCACTCCCACCCGTGGACATTCTCACACACATACTCAGTCACTCACACACTCAGTCACTCACACCCGTGGACATTGTCACACACTCACACAGTCACTCACACCCGTGGACATTGTCACACACTCACTCAGTCACTCACACCCGTGGACATTCTCACACACACACTCAGTCACACACACCCGTGGACATTCTCACACACACACTCAGTCACACACACCCGTGGACATTGTCACACACTCACACAGTCACTCACACCCGTGGACATTGTCACACACTCACTCAGTCACTCACACCCGTGGACATTCTCACACACATACTCAGTCACTCACACACTCAGTCACTCACACCCGTGGACATTGTCACACACTCACACAGTCACTCACACCCGTGGACATTCTCACACACTCACACAGTCACTCACACCCGTGGACATTCTCACACACTCACACAGTCACTCACACCCGTGGACATTCTCACACACTCACACAGTCACTCACACCCGTGGACATTCCCACACACTCACACAGTCACTCACACCCGTGGACATACTCACACAGTCACTCACACCCGTGGACATTCTCACACACTCACACAGTCACTCACACCCGTGGACATTCTCACACACTCACACAGTCACTCACACCCGTGGACATTCCCACACACTCACACAGTCACTCACACCCGTGGACATTCTCACACACTCACTCAGTCACTCGCACCCGTGGACATTCTCACACACTCACACAGTCACTCACACCCGTGGACATTCTCACACACTCACCCAGTCACTCACACACTCACACTTGGAGAAAGTTTCACACAAAGGGTGATCTTCACTCTAGCACTGTTTTACTTCCCACAGATGGTCATCATGGACAATGTTTCAGTGATGGCTGACCACGACTTATGCCTGTATGGATGTAAAACACATCTCATTAGCTTTACATAGCACTAGCTGTTGCCAAGCCAAGGCTTTGATAGACACTAATATGCATGTAGCACTCCTAGCTTAAGTGGATTAGCATGAAGCACTCCACCTGTCACAGAGAACAGCGGTGACAACTTCCCCACAACACTTCATCATTGTTTAAGTGGTGAACATCCCTCTGAACCCAGAGCTAAATGTCCTCACCCACCACTCACACAGCTGTGGTTGTGCACATCTGGGAGCCATCCGGGTCCTGGAGCTGGAGTAGCTGGAACACATTGAGAACATCAGTGGAACGGTGTTCCAGACGGAATTAGCCCAGGCCTCTGAGAGTCCAGCAGAGGAGAGGGAGGGCTCACTGGGCAGCTTTGGGCCAGGCATGAAAGCGATCCATGCATTCCAGCGTTGTCATAAAGAAGCTTTAGGCCAGCCTGAAGTGTAAGTGTAAGTGTAAGTGTAAGTGTAAGTGTAAGTGTAAGTGTAAGTGTGTGTGTGTGTGTGTGTGTGTGTGTGTGTGTCTATGGGCACCTTAACGCCGCTATCCACTCATGTTTAAATATATTTAAATGTATGTTAATCATAAATCACATACCTGTGAAGCTTGTACATGATCTGTATATTAACAACTTTCATTCAAAAGATCAGAGAAATGCATTAGTCTGATGTTTTTCATTAGATCTTATGACAAAAATGCTAATAGGGCTAACAGTATATAACTGCCTTTTTCTTCTTAATATGTCATCATTGTGCGATGTCCATTAACATTAGGGCTGTGGTCTCAAACTAGAAAATCAGCCCCCCGTATGCCGCCCATGCCAAAAACATCACATGACTGCAACCCAAGCATAGATATAAAAAAAAAGTGTGTGTGTGTGTGTGTGTGTGTTGTACCTATAGGTCTTTTCATCGTCTTCCAGGAGGTGGAACTAATTATTGGATTTGCATGCCAGTGGGAGTAGCTCAGTCTTTAGTGTTCAGTCATCTGCAGAAACGTGTAACCCAGTGAAATGTGTGCAGTCCATTTCTGAGGAGTATTTGATGTAGATGTTTACAAGACGCCTCTGACAGTACTGTGATCTGTGGAAGAGTTCATTCAGGTTTGTTTAACTCTAGGCCCAGAAGCTTGGGGCTTGATTTGAAGCCTAATGCAGAGGGACAGCCCCTTCAAGCCAGGGACAAGCAGTGGGTAATTGTGCTCAGCTAATGAGGAACGACACGAGGAGCCTGGGGCGGTGATGGGGATATTTGGACATGCCGGTGTTTCTCCTAATCCCTCTCACACTCATGTTTATGATGAGGACAGAGGAGAATGAATGAAGGTTTTTCTGCATGCAGAGGCCTGGCATTCATCTGCCCCAAGCTTTGCCCCATCATGCTAACAAACACCTGCCCACTGTTTGGAATTCCGCACTTCTTGCATGCACAAGCAAAGACAAAAAGCTAAAAAATAAAAAAGTAATACCTTTCCAACATATGAGTACTTATACAGTAAAAACACAGCTTGTATTAGAAGTGATGTATCATATTTTCAGAAGGCTTCTGATGAGCTTGTGAACAGCAAAGTAAAGTAGCCAATGCGCTTCATGTACCTCTGACCACAGCCACAGGAAACACACAGATGTAGCATTTTCCTGGTTTTATTCCCTTTTTCAAATATAAAATCTACACAGACCTTGTTCTCTGGGCTTTTACTCACCACATAATCAAGGACAATATAACTCTCAGTAAACAACCCAGTCCAGCTCCACTGCACTATAACACTTCATTTAAGGCTCTGTGCTCTTTCTGGAGCTTTTTTAGCTCCACACTTGCACCAACCTGGCCATGGTTCACACTGAGGAACATATTACTCTTTGGTTCCAGCTGGGAATGACTTTTTCTGGTTCGGGAACAAACTTTTTGTCAGAGGGAACATGCAGAACAGTTCCAAACTCGGTGCACAAATGGGAACTGAACCAGTTCCACATCGGTGGACAAGTACAGTGTGGGTTAGCGATACATCATAGCAAATTGCTGCATTTTATTAATAAAGTTTAAAGGCATTCAACATCTTATAAATGTTCTAGCTCAAATACAATTTGAACCTGTATTTGTAAGAATTTATTTTATCTAAAGCATGTTCAGTGGGAGCTGTATCTGTATCTGTATGTTTCAGGGGACACGGTGAGGGCAGATGAGGACATGGTCTAGCTCAGAGCCAAAAAAGTGAGCAAACAAACAATGCATTAAAGTCACTGGGGTTGGACCCACACACAAAACTGTGTGTCCCCTGAAGATTCAGCTTTCACTCACACACTAGGAAAGACACTGACCGTCACAGCCCACACAAATAAAGCAGCACTCAACTCCCATGTAATCAGTAAATTGTCATCATGTCCAATAAAGATATGAGCAGATGTACCGCCTTAAAACAGATCGTATTGAATTAGATCCGCAGGACGTTTGACATTCATGATCAGATAAACTGTGCACACCCGCAAATAACTCACAGCTGCTCTTTAAGGATGTGATGTAACTCTAATGTTTCATAGCCCTGACATCTGTTATTAATTTAAGCTTGTAATGCTGTTTATTAATAACTCTGGTGATAGGTTTGCCATTGATCATGCTCAACATCAGCAGGCTGTTGGTTTGAAGTCCATTAGTGAAGACTGTGGGGAGATCAACAAACAAAAAGACCTTCTGTCATAGTCAACCATCAAAGCAATTATAACAACTTTAAAGGCACTAATTACAACAGTTTGTGTTTGACTTTTATAGGTGACCCACCCACTGTCAGTGGAAAAGCCCACCCATTGAGGTCTTAGGGTCATTTATTGGTGAAATATGATATAAAAAGTGAAAACAGACATGAAATGATAAACACGGGGTCAGTGAGACATAAACAGCCTTTCCTCCAATTCCCACTGATCACTTTATCCAGCCTTACTCAATAAAATGATTCCCTGCACTCAGTTGGACACCGCCTGTCCAGTTTCCAGCAATGAAAATCAAAACTCTAACCCCAGACCTAACTCTAGCTCTAAACCTAGCCCCAGTCCCAAACATTTACCCCAAATCTTACCCTTGAAGCATAAACCTAACTCTGAACCAGAGGCTCTAAGACTGCAAGGGAAGCTCAGATTCCCCTAAAATGTCAAAAAATAAGTGATCAAATATATACTGTTGTGTGTACATGTCATTGAATAAATATGTACTACAACGCACTCAACTTTTGTTCAGAATCAGCTTCTTATCACTGGTAAAGACGTGGCTTTCCTCTCAATCATTCCCGCAGCTTCACAGTGCTTTAAACAGTGAGGACACTGAGCGTCCACAGAGTTCAATAGCGAAGCAGCGAAATGCAGCGAAACGAGACGAGTCATTGGATAAATGCTGGGCTTTGTCCCGCCCATCTGACGCTCAGCGTCTCTGGGGGTCTATGGGGCAGTGGGCTGGCCTCGGCTGGCCCGGACGCTCAGCTTCTGCATGATGATTGGATGATCTGTCTGAGGTTGAATCCCTTTTTGATTGACAGTGAAATGAGCGAATCAGCGATCCTTTGGTGTAAAGATCCGTGGGAGCATTACATTTTCATTCTGTTCTGAGTTGAACCGGAGATGTTCTTAATCCTCTTAGCGGCATTTTCTTTTTTAAAAACAACTAGCGACAAATCGAGCTTCTATTTCTGGTGGAGTTTTTTGTAGCTGCTTGTGTTTGGAGACTGACTTCTATCACTCTTTCTGACTTCTATCACAGTTTCTGTCCAGCGGGTGCTGCTGAGCCCCTCCACCGTCACAAAGCACTCACAGGCGGACACACTTCACATGGGCCAAGGCCGTTTAAGCAGCCTAGCTCTGCTGGCCATTGAGAGGACACTAGTCAAGTCCCTGGAAAAGACGCCTTGTTGGTACGACAGGGTCACAGATCATTTTCTTAAAAAGGAACGGAGGGTAGAATTTACGTATAAATAAACCGACACATTTTATGATGTAGGCCGAAATTGAGCTTCCCCTCCTTGAAAGACCAGCATCCACCACTGCTCTGAACCTAAGCCTAAACATAATGTTAATCCTAAAGTTAACTGCAGGACATTTTCTCTCAAAACAGTTTACAGCACTGTTTCTGTGATACTTTCCTGGTTCATAAGACCGTCCAAATGGATTTAGTGAAACAAAGTCACCAATGGACAGGAGCTCACTCAGTTATCGCAAAATATTGATGTTTAAATATTTGTGTGGGTGTGGGACCTATACCATATTTGTTATTCAAAATTCAAACATTCTACTGCTCTTATGTCATAACATAAAATGACAAGTTTCATGTTATTCAACAAAAAAATAAACTAAAAAGTAAGTAATTTAAAAATGGCAAGTGAGAAAAATGTATTGGTCGCTGCATTCCTATGAGATCCTTCAAGGAAAAAGTCTTCAAAATCATGTGCATGGATTTGTTCTATGTGTGAGCTTCAGGTTAGAAGGTTTTTTGAAGAATGTTTAGGGTATTTTTTAATAAAATGAGTTTTTAATACTATGCGAGTTACCATAAAATGACAAAACAGAGAGTGTAGGGGCAGGACTAGGGTTAGTAAGGGCACTCACATCATGCAAATAAACCCCATGCATACCAGACCAACTTCCTGTTCACAGATTAAGGTAAAATCTGAGTTCAATTACAAGCTCAAAGGCGACTATTCTCAGAAAATCCTGTTTACTCCTGAACGCAATTTGGTGCAGGACTTGGCTTAAGCTTCCTGGGAAACACATATATCAGTAAGAGAGAGATCCAGAGCCTCCATATGAATCCTACTAATGTTTTGTCAAGAGATTTCAGTATTGATCTTTTGAAGAAATGAAAAGACAACAAGACAAACACATTGAAATGATTCAGAATGATCTATCAGTCACAGAACTCTAAAAAGAGTACACTACTGTTCCTTTGTTTGGAATCAGAAATCATATATTACTCCACAGTAACACACAGTATCTGTTCAGTGTCATGTCAGATCATATTTGAAACTATTGTGACATTCATTTTTATTTTAACTCAATTTCTAATGCGGTGATAAAATCCTTTACAGCTCTCATCATTCTGCACAAATGTAACTTTTTATTTACAGCTTCCTGATAATTATATAAAACTTATAAAACATCACAGGAAGTATCATGATGTCACAGGACATCACTAGTCACCCTGGTCTCAATGTGTTTTTGTACATCTTTGGCTAAAAGACCATTCCCAGGATTTGATCAATGCGTACCTTCATGGACGTATATGTACATTCCTGACAGCTGTGGAGCATGAAAATCCTGTCTCAAAACCAAAATCCTAACCCTAAAACTAAGCTTGCAGAAATGGGGGAATCACCACATTATCTTCTGTGTAACTTTCTCCCACAACTGTTTACAGCACTGTTTCTGTAATTCTCCTTTTATTTGTGTGGGTTTAGTGAAACCTCACCACTAGTGGATGGGAGCTCATTTAGTGACTGTATAATAACTACCCATCATAGCTAATCATACAATATAGAGGTATATGCACCAGGCGATTGCTCTACGACTGCAAGGGAAGCTCAGCTTCCCCTGAAATGTCAAAAAATAAGTGATCAAATATATACTGTTGTGTGTACATGTCAGTGAATAAATGTGCACTACAACGCGCTCAACTTTTGTTCAGAATCAGCTTCTTATCACTGGTAAAGACGCGGCTTTCCTCTCAATCATTCCCGCAGCTTCACGGTGCTTTAAACAGTGAGGACGCTGAGCGTCCACAGAGTTCAATAGCAAAGCAGCAAAGTGCAGCGAAACGAGACGAGTCATTGGATAAATGCTGGGCTTTGTCCCGCCCATCGGACGCTCAGCGTCTCTGGGGGTCTATGGGGCAGTGGGCTGGCCTCGGCTGACCCGGACGCTCAGCTACGACAGGGTCACAGATCATTTTCTTGAAAAGGAATGGAGGGTAGAATTTACGTATAAATAAACCGACACAGTTTATGATGTAGGCCGAAATTGAGCTTCCCCTCCTTGAAAGACCAGCAAGACCATTTTTTGTTTTTTGTACTATAAAAATAATTTTATACTATTGAAATCAGGGAGTGAACCTGTGCATATCTCTGAGCGTCTGGTGTACTTTGTAGCTTACCTTGGCCAAGGACCACCTACTTCAACAGGAAGGGGAAATCTGACTGACATCCAAAACAATAGTCTTTGTGTGACCTGTAGAATCAGGAGACTTTCAAAACAGAGCTACAACAAAAACACACCCGCAGGAAACACAGTGATATGTATGGAATAAAACAAATGTAAGGATGTCCCTTTTAAAGACTTTAAAAAAAACAAAAACAACAGCAATGCTGTGGAGAAAATCCCAATAAACATGTCCCGCTCAAGACTGAAAAATACGGATGTAATCCAGTCGTGCTCCAACAAGCTTGGGACAGCGAGGCTAATTACTGGAAATCAGTCGAGGTGGAGTGTTTAGTGTTATATGTTCTTCTCATAATCATTTTCCTGTAACGTCCCATTTACACCTCCCTCTCACTTCCTCCTGACACGATCCTGCTCTGGGATGTAATCCTTTGTGTTGAACCTGACAGCTTGAGAAAACAGAGGAACGTAGCACAGGGACAGCAAGGGGAACCAAAGCAGACAATAAACACTGGAGTCTGTAACTGGAAAATGTCTCATGTTTGTCATAGAGTCTAGAAATTCTTCAGCCAGAAATGTGATGCTAGCCAGGTGACATCTGTGCATGTCCTCAATGACTGGTGTCCTACAGCAGATGTGTTTGCTCATTATTTGGCAATTATTTAGATTCTAAACAACATGTAGCAAAATTGGATTAATGAAAAATATGTAAAATGTTAGGTAAAATATCAAATATAATGTAATAACGTAGCCTTAAAAAACAAAAGATAATAAATAATCTAAATATACCTCATTAACAACGTTTTCCCAACAACAAAACGAAATATTGGTCTGATTTTCCTTTTCATGATGCGTTGTAGGAGATCTAACCCTGGATCTGGACTGCAGGCGGGACACACACTCTCTAGCTGCATCCCAACTGTGCTCTTAATGCTAATTGCAACTAGTGTTTGAGCATGTAGTGTGTAGCATAGTTAGTCTAAGTTGAATATATTAAAAAATCCACAGTGCACTCTTGGTATCAGTCGAGTTTTGAGTATGGTAACCATGGACACCATCTGTCCCACAATCCAGAGGAAAATAGAAAGGTACGAGCTTGTAACCTCTAGAAGATTTGGATCTGTCCCAAATGGTGCACTTCACAGACTATAAAACTAATACTGCACTGCCACTAAAGCTACAAACAGTGGAGTGTATCTTTAAAGGTACAGCAGTGGTACATTACTGTCACTAAAGCTACAAACAGTGGAGTGTATCTTTAAAGGTGCAGCAGTGGTACATTACTGTCTCTAAAGCTACAAACAATGGAGTGTATCTTTAAAGGTGCAGCAGTGGTACATTACTGTCTCTAAAGCTACAAACAGTGGAGTGTATCTTTAAAGGTACAGCAGTGGTACATTACTGTCTCTAAAGCTACAAACAGTGGAGTGTATC
Source organism: Hoplias malabaricus (assembly GCF_029633855.1). NCBI lineage: Eukaryota > Metazoa > Chordata > Actinopteri > Characiformes > Erythrinidae > Hoplias > Hoplias malabaricus. The sequence goes on from NC_089804.1 coordinate 57,068,053, forward strand.
TTTAAAGGTACAGCAGTGGTACATTACTGTCACTAAAGCTACAAACAGTGGAGTGTATCTTTAAAGGTACAGCAGTGGTACATTACTGTCTCTAAAGCTACAAACAATGGAGTGTATCTTTAAAGGTGCAGCAGTGGTACATTACTGTCTCTAAAGCTACAAACATTGGAGTGTATCTTTAAAGGTGCAGCAGTGGTACATTACTGTCACTAAAGCTACAAACAGTGGAGTGTATCTTTAAAGGTGCAGCAGTGGTACATTACTGTCTCTAAAGCTACAAACATTGGAGTGTATCTTTAAAGGTGCAGCAGTGGTACATTACTGTCTCTAAAGCTACAAACATTGGAGTGTATCTTTAAAGGTGCAGCAGTGGTACATTACTGTCTCTAAAGCTACAAACATTGGAGTGTATCTTTAAAGGTACAGCAGTGGTACATTACTGTCACTAAAGCTACAAACAGTGGAGTGTATCTTTAAAGGTACAGCAGAGGTACATTACTGTCACTAAAGCTACAAACAGTGGAGTGTATCTTTAAAGGTGCAGCAGTGGTACATTACTGTCACTAAAGCTACAAACAGTGGAGTGTATCTTTAAAGGTGCAGCAGTGGTACATTACTGTCACTAAAGCTACAAACAGTGGAGTGTATCTTTAAAGGTGCAGCAGAGGTACATTACTGTCACTAAAGCTACAAACAGTGGAGTGTATCTTTAAAGGTGCAGCAGTGGTACATTACTGTCACTAAAGCTACAAACAGTGGAGTGTATCTTTAAAGGTGCAGCAGTGGTACATTACTGTCACTAAAGCTACAAACAGTGGAGTGTATCTTTAAAGGTACAGCAGTGGTGTTAGAGTCCAGTTGTGTTCTCTAAAGGTTCATTACATTCTCTTCTCCAGAAGGAGAGGGGGTCTCTGTAATCTTTCATTATACAACTGTGGAGAATAAAAGAACACAATAAAAGTCCTGGAGATGAAACGGGGCGAATAATGACACCAACACAACTTTAAAATATTTATTTTAAAGAGATGTGAAACTTGGAAAAGATAAGGCATTATCTGCCATAGATCACAATTCCTGTTTTAAAGCAGAAACTACTATATTGTGACCTACACTGTGCACTATGCGATGTGGAAGGAGATATTTGGGTTTCATATTTTGAAAAAGGGTTTGCAGCTGCCCTTGGTATGATGTATGTCATCGTTAGCGTGTAGTACACGGTTGGACGCAGCCTTCGTCTAGAAGCCCTGAGTCTGTAGCAAGTGGAGAATCAGGCCTAGCTTTATTTTGCTGGAATTCCCATGGATTTCATGGAAATGATGTTGCTTTTATTATGTCTCTCTAATATCATATTATACACCATAGGAATGGTACCTTCTCACACATGCTGAGGTTTTCCCAGATTTCCTGAACCCATCACAGTATTATGTAGAGGAGGCTGTGTGCTCTTATAGTAAGATTTTTTTTAACTATTTGATAATTCTCTCATGAAGTTTGGTTTAAATGTTGAGTCACGACTCTTTGCTGCAAAGACTGAGTATGTGGTGTATTCTCTCTTTATATATTTAAATGCGCTACATTATACGCTCTATATTTTATTTTGCCTCTGTCCCAGTTGGTCTTTAGACCAACTGAAGACCAACAAGTGTTTGAGAAAAATCCACAGTTGGCCACTGTTGGGTCTCACATGATGTGGACAAATATTTCCAGTTCCAAAAAGAGGAAATGCTTGTTGCCCCTGAGCCATGTGTCAAATTCCTCTGGACACTTGGGACGGAAACACTTAGCACTGACCTTTCTTCAAGACTGGAGAACACTGATCACACCTTCTTCTGAAAGCTGGGGACAGAAACAGGGGTCAGACTGTGTGTGTTTGACCCCTCAACTGAGAGTGACCCTTGATAGCAAGCTGAATTTATATGCCCGTGACCTTCATGCTCTTTGAATACTGTTGTCCTGTGAGATCAGCAGTATCAGTCCCTTTGTGTTTGGGTGTTCTATATGGTTTTATTTTACGGCACTGAATCTGAAACCAGCTACAACAGAGCAGCAGAAAGAATGGAAAAAGGTTTTGATTTGATTTTAGCATTGATTTGTTAATCCCAGGTCCCTTCTCAATTTTGTAAATTTTTTTAATGAACAGATCAATAAAAATGGTCCAATATTATCATTCATTCATTCATTATCTGTAACCCTTATCTAGTTAATGGTTGCGGTGGGTCCAGAGCCTACCTGGAATCATTGGGCACAAGATGGGGTGGAGGGGGTGCCAGTCCTTCACAGGGCAACACACACACACTCACACATTCACACCTATGGACACTTTTTTTTATTTAGTCGCCAATCCACCACGTGTGTTTTTGGACTGTGGGAGGAAACCGGAGCACCCAGAGGAAACCTACGTGGACACAGAGAGAACACACCACACTCCTCACAGACAGTCACCCAGAGGAAACCCACGCAGACACAGAGAGAACACACCACACTCCTCACAGACAGTCACCCAGAGGAAACCCACGCAGACACAGAGAGAACACACCACACTCCTCACAGACAGTCACCCAGAGGAAACCCACGCAGACACAGAGAGAACACACCACACTCCTCACAGACAGTCACCCGGAGGAAACCCACGCAGACACAGGGAGAACACACCACACTCCTCACAGACAGTCACCCGGAGGAAACCCACGCAGACACAGGGAGAACACACCACACTCCTCACAGACAGTCACCCAGAGGAAACCCACGCAGACACAGAGAGAACACACCACACTCCTCACAGACAGTCACCCGGAGGAAACCCACGCAGACACAGGGAGAACACACCACACTCCTCACAGACAGTCACCCAGAGGAAACCCACGCAGACACAGAGAGAACACACCACACTCCTCACAGACAGTCACCCGGAGGAAACCCACGCAGACACAGGGAGAACACACTTGAACCCACAACCTCCACTGCTGAAATGTCCCGTGCACTACTGAGTGAGTTATGGGGTTGAAAGGCAGACGTGCTCCTGCGGCGCAGTGCTGAACCCTGCAGTCACGTTTCTTCGTGCCTCGATGATCCTCTTCCCATGAGCCCGCTGCACACTCCTCAGCAAATGAACCCGAGTCTATTAAAGCAGCTTCCAGAGGTTTGATACGCTGTAAACACTGACATGAGATTGATGAACTCTGGCCAGGATTAGACATTGTCTAAATAACATTCCCATAACTTATACAAATATGTTCACAATGAAGGACTAGCCTTTAATCAGGATCATATGCCTGGCTCTTTATCTGTTCTTACATTTCAGAATCAGCACGACTCCTGCCAAGAACCTCTGAGGCTTTGTTCTCTTTAGTTCAGTATTAATATTAATAGATTTAGTTATTATTCTTTATGAACTATTCATATCCACGTTTCCTATCAGGCCAATTGTTTCCATATCCCACCACTTCGTATCACAGAGACCAGGACAGGGTTCATTAGAAGACAGTTACTGCCGTTTATCAGTCCTTCTCCTGTCCAGTCATTACTGATCAGTTGCTGACCACAGGACCACAGTTATTTTATAGTTGTTTTATGGTGGGTGGTGGACCACTCCCAACAAAGCAGCGACACTCATATGGAAGTGTGTGTGTGTGTTGGGCTGGTATGAGTGTATCACACACATCAGTGTCCACGAACCAGTTATCTGGACACGACCTGCTCTGAGGCCACGTTGTCTCTAAAGTAGAACAGTTGGGTCCCGTATGTGGTCATTCCTAAAGAATTCTTTTGGAAACAGATAAAACAGAGAGAGAGAGAGAGAGAGAGAGAGAGAGAGAGAGAGAGAACGAGAGTAATGGATAGCAGAAAAATCACTGATTGTAATGGATGATTTTAGCGTTCTCACCTTCCATAAATCTACAGGCAATTCCAACATATTCCGAGCCATACATCTTGATGAAGTGTGTGTGTATGTGCTCTAGACATTCATCATGTTGTGGGGACCAATATCTACTCACACACTCACATTCTGGGCACTTGGGGAATTGTTATGGGGACAACAATCCCGGCACCATGACGTAAATCATCACATTTTAAGTTGTTGTTGTGGTTAAGGTCAGGGTAGATCTCCATAAAATGAGTAAATGTCCATGTAATGTCCCCCTAAAAAACTATGGAGACAAGACTCCACCCTGTGAGTGTGTGTGTGAGTGTGTGTGTGAGCGCTGGTATGGAAAAAGCACTTAAGAAGCATGGTATAAAAACATACATTAAACACACTACTGGCTTATTGACTGGTCCAGATGCTCCATTTTCTCTTAAAGTCCAGAACAATGGGAGAGAAAAATAAGCCCATCACCTGAACAACAGGAGACTTCAGCGGCAAGGTCTATTGACACAGCTGGAGCTTTATTGGCCAATCAAGCTTCAGCAAAAACTGCTAAAGACTCAAAAGGTAGTGAAACAGCTGGAGTGAAATAACCACGAGGTCTTATATGGCTTTACCAGACATTGCCAGACATCAGCGAGGCCTATTTAAGTAAGTGCACAGGGTGTGGTTTCCAAGGCAATGCTGTGGTAAAATTAAATGGGGATCTCTGAAGTAAAGAGCCATTTCCTATGAGAACATTCTAAGTCCCAGTACTGGGTTACCACCGAATGTCGTCTATGCCCTAACATGTGTAGACACAACATATTATTTAGTAAATATTCATGCAGACGTCCATTTGTGCATACAGTACAGCGTTTGTACAGAAAAGCCATAGGACGGACTGTCTGGAGCTACTGTGCAGCCCATGGTCACCCTTCTCCATGCCTTACATACACTGGAGGGGTATAATGTGCCATAGATTTGGGCTTGAAGCATCTGCCAAAGCTTCCATCAAAACTCCTTTCAAAAACATGGAACATCTGCTTGAACATACTGTCCATTCACCATTAAAATAACAACAGTAACATTCCAAATGCTGATATATTGACAATGACATTATGTGCTACATCTCCATTTTAGACAGAATGCAGTTTACGCTAATGTCATGCAAAGCTAGTCACTTATGAAATAATCACGTTGCTATAAAAGTATTTGTGGATGGAGCCTGAATTCACTGATGAACATTAAATATAGTCAGGGGTCCTAGTTCAATCGTGGTTTGGGCTCACTGTCTATGAGGAGTGTGGTGTGTTCTCTCAGTGTCTGCGTGGGTTTCCTCCGGGTGACTGTCTGTGAGGAGTGTGGTGTGTTCTCTCAGTGTCTGTGTGGGTTTCCTCCGGGTGACTGTCTGTGAGGAGTGTGGTGTGTTTTCCCTGTGTCTGCGTAGGTTTCCTCCGGGTGACTGTCTGTGAGGAGTGTGGTGTGTTTTCCCTGTGTCTGTGTGGGTTTCCTCCGGGTGACTGTCTGTGAGGATTGTAGTGTGTTTTCCCTGTGTCTGCGTGGGTTCCCTCTGAGTGACTGTCTGTGAGGAGTGTGGTGTGTTCTCCCTGTGCCCGTGTGGGTTTCCACTGGGTGACTGTCTGTGAGGATTGTAGTGTGTTTTCCCTGTGTCTGCGTGGGTTTCCTCCAGGTGACTGTCTGTGAGGAGTGTGGTGTGTTCTCCCTGTGCCCGTGTGGGTTTCCACTGGGTGACTGTCTGTGAGGATTGTAGTGTGTTTTCCCTGTGTCTGCGTGGGTTCCCTCTGGGTGACTGTCTGTGAGGAGTGTGGTGTGTTCTCTCAGTGTCTGCGTGGGTTTCCTCCGGGTGACTGTCTGTGAGGAGTGTGGTGTGTTCTCCCTGTGTCTGCGTGGGTTCCCTCTGGGTGACTGTCTGTGAGGAGTGTGGTGTGTTCTCTCAGTGTCTGCGTGGGTTTCCTCCGGGTGACTGTCTGTGAGGAGTGTGGTGTGTTCTCCCTGTGTCTGCGTGGGTTCCCTCTGGGTGACTGTCTGTGAGGAGTGTGGTGTGTTCTCTCAGTGTCTGCGTGGGTTTCCTCCGGGTGACTGTCTGTGAGGAGTGTGGTGTGTTCTCTCAGTGTCTGTGTGGGGTCCCTCTGGGTGTTCTGGTTTCCTCCCACAGTCCAGAGCCTGACCTCAGAAAATGGCACAACATCCTCACAACAATGTTCAAATATCTAGTGTAAAGTCATCTAAAAAAAAATGAGAGGCCACCTTTGGAACAAAGTGGGACATACTCCGTATTAATACCTGTTATTTCAGACCACATTGTCCTTTAAGGAAGGAAAAGTAGTCCTTTTAAGGCATTGTTCCAATAACTTTTATGAGCGCCTTCATTTTTAAGAATGTGGAGTGTCCCACAGCTCTGCGTGGGTCTATTTCTCTGCTTCACAGTGGACTCTACAGTGACGGTCTACAGTGATTTTATGATGCAATATATAACTGAAGGGGAGTGGGGGTGGGGGGTGGAGGAGCTCCAGACTGGCCCTTTGACCTTCACGTGTCACTGGGACATTGTGATGGTCTAGAAACATACACATGCTTCGCTGCGCCATTAGAGTTCCTTGCACAAAGAATAAGAATAATTAGAGAGAGAGAGAGAAAGAGAGAGAGAGAGAGAGAGAGAGAGAGAGAGAGAGATACAGACATAATTTGAATTCTCAGGCCACTATCCCAAACATTAAAGATCACCAGAATATCCTCAAACCACACTTCCATCAGCATCAGAAGGATTTTTTTATTATTATTATTTGGACAAATAGGTTTTAGTGTTGTTTAAAAGTTTCTAAAGGCTTTATGATGAAAACTAAGCTTTGAGAGGAATTACAACTCAAACAGAAAGCTCTCTTTAAGCATTTGGGAGCAAAAAGATGTTCTCCAAAAAGGAACATCCCAGTTAATCTAAACATTTCTACCTTATAATTCATAGTTATTATAAATCCATTCATTCATTTGTATTAAGAAAACAAGTCAAGTTGATGAAGTTAAATGATTTGACCCATTTTAAAATGTACATATCTATTATAAATGCACATATAAATCATATAGGTTTGTGTTAAAAGAACACGATTCAGGCTCGTGACTGTCTGTGAGGAGTGTGGTGTGTTCTCTCAGTGTCTGCGTGGGTTTCCTCCGGGTGACTGTCTGTGAGGAGTGTGGTGTGTTCTCTCAGTGTCTGCGTGGGTTTCCTCTGGGTGACTGTCTGTGAGGAGTGTGGTGTGTTCTCTCAGTGTCTGCGTGGGTTTCCTCCGGGTGACTGTCTGTGAGGAGTGTGGTGTGTTCTCTCAGTGTCTGCGTGGGTTTCCTCTGGGTGACTGTCTGTGAGGAGTGTGGTGTGTTCTCCCTGTGTCTGTGTGGGTTTCCTTTGGGTGACTGTCTGTGAGGAGTGTGGTGTGTTCTCCCTGTGTCTGCGTGGGTTTCCTCTGGGTGACTGTCTGTGAGGAGTGTGGTGTGTTCTCTCAGTGTCTGCGTGGGTTTCCTCTGGGTGACTGTCTGTGAAGAGTGTGGTGTGTTCTCCCTGTGTTTGCGTGGGTTTCCTCCGGGTGACTGTCTGTGAGGAGTGTGGTGTGTTCTCCCTGTGTCTGTGTGGGTTTCCTCCGGGTGACTGTCTGTAAGGAGTGTGGTGTGTTCTCCTCGTGTCTGCGTGGGTTTCCTCCGGGTGACTGTCTGTGAGGAGTGTGGTGTGTTCTCTCTGTGTCTGCGTGAGTTTCCTCCAGGTGCTCCGTTTTCCTCCCACAGTCCAAAAACACACGTTGGTAGGTGGATTGGCGACTCAAAATTGTCCGTATGTGTGAGTGTATGAGTCAATGTGTATGAGTGTAAGGACATGGCGCCCCCTGCAGTGTGTATTCCCACCTTGCGCCCAATGATTCCAGGTAGGCTCTGGACCCACCGCGACCCTGAACTGGATAAGACAATGAATGTATGAATAAATAAATGAGTTCAGCTTCTAATTCAGCAGCATTTGTATGAACCTTACAGTTCCACCTTAAATGTTGTAGTAGTGTAAGGTTCCAGAATATAATTGCTTCACTGTTTAAGGTGGAAGTGAAAATTCCCTAGATAACGACCAAGATATCAGTGCATTACTAGCAATTTGTTTTATGCTTGTTATGAAGTAAAGGGTCATATTACATTGAAACTGTGTTGAACTGAAATATTACAATGGTTTTCATAGTCTTTAAAACAGAAAACACTGTAAATCTGTTTCACGGGTCATGTAGCCCGAACCCATAATCTTACCCATCTATCCCAGCAATAACTGAGACACTCTTCCCCTGGTGGGGGGTGGCCAAGTGGCTGGGGCAAGGGGTGAAATGGCATTGGGCCCAAGCTCCCTCAAACATGAGAGGGAACAGCTGAGTGAAACCAGGGTTCCGAAAGAAAAACGAGGGTGAACCTACACTTATCTAGACCACACATGCCACAGTTATGGAACATGTTTGACATGTATGTACGTTATATGAAACAAGCACACTGGGATTGTACAGAGCAAAGATCCCAGAGATACACCAGTGACAGATGTGAGGGTCTGTCAAACATCTGGAAGATCTACTGATAGGATGTTGGACATGGGAGCATGACGAGGGATGAGGTCAGTATGAGCGCAAGACAGATTCTGATGTATTTTTGAAGGTTAGAAGTTCATAAAGAGGTTATAGTGAGGATAATGGCAGGTTCTGATAGGGTCTAGAGATACACACTCACCCTGTCACTCACTATACACTGCCTTTCACCCATCGCCACAGGGGCTAGTGTTGGGACCACTATAGTTTTGCGGATCGAAAGTGGACAGGACGTGTTCTTGTTTCTCTCGGTAAATACGGCGGTGTTATGGCGTCTCTAGGAGCTACCAGTGTTCCTCGCTCCTCCTCTGGCACTGACGATCTGTGACTGATTTTACCCAGACACGCAAAGCTCCAGAGAAACAACAATAAAAAAAAGTAAAAACAATTGCGCTCTCCTCGTTCTGAGAGAAGGAGAGATCTGGGAGAAAAAAGTGAACAAGAGAAAAAGAGAAAACATCACTGTAGTGGAGCCAGGCTGTTAACCTTCTGCAGATGGGATTCATCAGTGGGTTTAATTGGAGAAAGAATGTCAGTGATTTCTCCTTCAGCGCCTCTCCGCCTCTCTTTCTACCTCTCCTTCTCTCTGTCAGCCTCTCTCTCTCTCTCTCTCTCTCTCTCTCTCTCTCTCTGTCTCTCTCTCTTCTCTCTGCTTTCCCCTCTTTCTCCCTCCCTCTCCCTCTCGCTGCCTTTCTCTCTCTCTCTCTCTCTCTCTCTCTCTCTCTCTCTCTCTCTCTCTCTCTCTCTGCCTGACTCTCCCTTTCTCTCTCTCTGCCTCTCCATCTCACTATCAGCCTTTCCCTCTATCTCTCTTTCTTTCTCTGTCTGTCTGTTTGCCTGCCTCTCTCTCTCTCT